>NW_024879203.1:24565-167464 GCF_018340385.1 Cyprinus carpio | reverse complement strand
GTGAAGTATGCTTCCAAACAGATCACATTTTCTGAGAGTCCCGGATCTCACTAAAAAGATCAAATAAATTTGACTTCAAAAATTGGTCACACTTCACTTTTTAATGTTTCACTTTGCGTTTTATAGCTGTCAAGTATATACTTTACAATAAAAAGTAAATGTAGAATAAGGTATGTATAACAAATGAACAAATTCCATCAATATATGTCATAAAATCAGGAAAAGTAATTAATAAACTCATACCATATCCTTTGTCATCATAAGCCAGAAATGTTGGAATGATAATTGATCTCCTCTCCCCAAAACAACATGCCCAGAACGGCCTTCGTCCATGCCTTTGATGAGACTGCCCTGCCCCACATATGTGTCATATGTTGAGTTTGCGAAGATTGCTGTGATAAGAATTTACAGGCAAAATAAAATAAAATAAATAAAAACTCATCATTACACTTTTTAATCTGGATTTGCTAATAAATACTTTGTTTTATGTAGTGCACTTTGGTTACCTTTGGCTGTTTTTAAATAGAAAATAAAAGTGCATGTGTTTAGAAATAAATGTAATTTACCTTGCCATATAATAATTACATATATACAGTAGTCCCAAAAGTATTTGGACATTTGAGCCACAATTAAAAATGGCAAGTGGCAAGTACATGCTTTACACTTGTTTTAAACTTTTACACATTTTTTTACAAATATGAAATCATAAATACACTGCTCAGAAAATGAAGGGAAACACTTAATCATCACAGTATAACACAAAGTCAATTCAAACTTCAGGCCAGGGATATCAGTTCGTCCAGTCAGGACCGTGCTGTAATAGGGTCTCGCAACGGAGTCAGAATTAGAATTAAATTGATACATTTATTTAGCAAGGATGCTTTAAATTGATCAAAAGTGACGATTAAGATATTTATAATGTTACAAAAAATCTATTTCAGATAAATGTTGTTTTTCTGAACTTTCTATTCATCAAAGAAACTTGAAAAAAATTCTACTCAGATGTTTTCAACATAATAATTAAAAAAAAAAAAAAATTGAGCAGCAAATCAGAATATTTGAATGATTTCTGAAGGATCATGTGACTGGAGTAATCATGTTAAAAATTCAGCTTTGAAATCGCAGGAATAAATTACATTTTAACATATATTCCAATAGAATACAGTTATTTTAAATAGTAAACATATTTCACAATATTACTGCTTTTGCTGTATTTTGGATATATATATATATCGAAGTGGTGTTGGGCGCCTGGACCAAAAAATACCAGGGCCGTTTTTTTTGTCCTAGTCCAGCCCTGGATAGGATGCACAAGTGATTGCATTTTGTTCTCAACGAATTCTGTAGCCTGTGCTGGCAAAATGAGTCACAATGAGCAAATTTTCAAAAATGACCTTCAAAATTATGTACAATTGTTTGGAATCGGGTGAAAAATGACTGAGCTACACCCATTTGAAGATAATAGTCAGCAAAGTCAGTTCTGATATAAATCAAGTTAAAGTTTTCTGAAGGTTTAAAAGCAAAATCACAGAGAAATGTTGCATCTTTTCCTCCAAAAGCAGTTCAATCAAGAGCAGTGAGTGATTCCCTCTTTTCTTTTATTGTTAGATTAACATTAATGAGAAAGATGACTTATGTTTTACAGTAAGACCTACTGTACTGCACGGATCTAATATGTTACACATGAGATGTTTTTTCTGTAATTCTGTATGTATTTGTGTTATGTGTTGGGATCGCGCACTGCTGGAAGAGCCGTTATGTGCGCACTTCGGATGATATTCAGTGCGAGCGGAGGAAAGGTACTCCTCTCAAAAACATACAAATAAAGATCATTTTAGATGTTTGATTTCTATTTTTTTTTTTTGCATGTATCTCAAAATTAGCCTGTGTGTATTCACACTCATTTTGCCAGCATGGGTTACACACAATGTATATAAGTAAAGATTTTCAACTTTCAATATTCGCATAGGAAACAAAAACCTCAAAAAAATGATATACGACCTGCCAAGTACTGGCCAAATCACAGAGATGCCGATTCACACGGGGCTAATATTATCACAGGACCTTGGTGTTTGGTGAAAAATGGTAGGTCATTTGCAGGGGAAATTTTTACTTTACAAATTGCAGACATGGCCGATTCACACAGACACAGACAACCTCCGCAATTATTACAAATGACTGGAGGTCACCAGGTAATACTAATCCCCTGCGAATAGGGCTAAAGTGTTCCCTTAATGAGAACAGCACATATAATTAAAAACAAAGACTTTTATTTAAGTTTATTTTGGCCTACCTGGAATCAAATAGGTTTCCCACTAACAAAGATCCATTGTAATGATAACGGACAAAGTCATTGGGCATCACTGTCCTTTTGCAGTTCTGCTGTTTGTGAAGTATACGAATTTGAACTTTGTCTTCTTTATTCCACAAATCCAGCAAAAGCACATCAAACACCAATGTTGCATCAGGTGGGATTACTAAACCTAGAGAGAAACAACAGTGCTGAGTCAGATGGGATAACTGAACCTAGAGAAAGTGTGTACTTTTGATCAAAAAACAACATGCCCTTTTTTCTTGTGTGAAAAACGTTAGCACAACTTTAGTTACTAACTTACTATATCCAGGTCCTAAAATCTCAAGAAAGTGTATCAATTAGTGATTCAAGTGAAAATTATTAGAACATTATTAAAGAGAATGGCCACACCTTATGTTTATGATACCATCATGCCAAGTTCAAAAATCTAACATCGAAACATTCAGTTCACCATCTGATCACCATCTAACTGTGTTACCATGTTTTTCTCATTGAGTTTATTCATTTCATATGAATATGAAATTTAAGATGTTTCCTTTCAATGCA
The DNA here is from genome assembly GCF_018340385.1 of Cyprinus carpio. Classification (NCBI taxonomy): domain Eukaryota; kingdom Metazoa; phylum Chordata; class Actinopteri; order Cypriniformes; family Cyprinidae; genus Cyprinus; species Cyprinus carpio. The sequence continues at coordinate 164,604 of NW_024879203.1, read as the reverse complement.
TTGTCCGTTACTGTCATGTTTTGCTTGTTTTGATTCTCTTCATATTTGCAAGTGTACCGAGTTCTTTGTTAAATAAATGAAATACTGCTGCATTTTAGATTTTTACTCATCATTTGTTTCTACCATAAATTGTATTTATTATAATTAATTATTCAAAAAAAAAAAAAAAAAAAAAAAAAAAAACAATTAAGAATGTAGACAGTCAGCCAGTGAAATTATTCTTGACATTCTTTTTTTTTTGTAACCATAAAACACACGTTACCATAATGTTGCAGGGTAGTTATATTTAAATAATCTTAAAATAACCTAAAAACAAACTACACAAACTGTTCATTAATAGTTATTTTTAGGTTGTTATTATTTTTTATAACCATGTAAACTACCCTTACAATTACAAAGTTGCAAATGTTTTAGTGTGACCAGGGCAGTACTTAGGGGGGCGGGGGGCCCTGGGTCTTGAGGTTATGTTTGGGCCCTATACCTACACTACAAATGCCCTCAAATAGAACATCATTTATTGGCGTAACACAAAAAAGCACAAAACATGCTTGAGGTTTATAAAACAGTACAATTAATATGCAACATGTCTAGGCTATAGTCAAAGATTTAAAATGTAATATTAAATATTCATTATAATATAATAAACAGGATGTTGCTCTCTCAGTTGAGAGATCAAAACCCTGAAACAACTTTGAGCAAAAAAAAAAAATATTGAGATGTTGGCTTATTAGTATTATAAAACTTATTGTCCATCTGTGTCCTCTTATGTCAGGTTCTTATTTAATCAATAAATTCAATCGAATAAAAAAGACATGCTGGCTATTAACAATCAAATTAAATCACTATCAACAAATTCATAGATGGATTGTGCATCAAATGTTAAGTTTAAATATAACATTTTAATGTGGAAATATAAAAAATATCAAATAAGCTACTTTTATTTAAATATGAAACAACAACCGCCAGAAGTGGCAGCAAGTGACTGTCTTAATGAGTGAGTCGAATCAAACAATTCGTTTTAAAAAGCTGATTCATTTAAACTTTTTAAGCCTGATTGAATCATTTGCTGGTCCGTGTAACGCTGAGGAACAAAACACTTGTTTGGAGACGCAGCGGTTCTGCTGTTTGTTCTATTTTCTTTCTGACATAGCAAAACAGAATTCTGTAAGTTGTTGTTTACTGTACATTTGAGATCTTGCAGATATTAAAAAAATAAAAAATAAAAATGGCCTTGTTTGTGTGATAGGCTAAGTCCTATATCATAGGCATAGCTATGTTATAAAAACAGAAAATCATTAAATAGCTATTTTTTTTTAATCATTTTAATGACATATCTTCCCCACTATGTGTAATGGCAGTAAGACAAGAAAGAGAGCTCAAAACTAATCAGATGATTGCATATTTTAGTGGAACATTAATATATTAATATAAAATCATCCTCTGTAAAGAAATGAGGTGTGAACATTTGAGAATTTATAATTATCTTTATTAAATGTGTGCTCTTTGGGGCTAAAGGCTTAATGGAGCTCAAGTAGCCATGAGATAACAAACCAATCAGTGCAGACGTGATTCAGTGTCCTTCTATGTGAAATAATCATAAATACCAGTTTATGCTGTTTGACTGTGAACTCGAAGGTCATAGTTGTAAGCTATAGCCTCGGCTGGCCCGTTTAGATCTCGCGTCTTGAATGCGCAATGGAAATGGTGAATTCTGAATGGCGTATAATAACAAACAAATCAATCAAACATAAACGGGCAAAGGCGGGGCCCCCTACTAGGCGGGGCCCATGGGCCTCACCCCACTCAAGCCCAATGGTAAGCCCATGGTGATGACCTATAGACCCCTTAAAAGTTTGTAAACATTGCAGCGTCTCCGTGTGGGCGGGGCTTAGCTGGAGGCCAAAAGGAGGCGCGGACGCAATTGTTGACAAGCGTAAAACTAGCACGTTTTTAGGAGGGATTTTATTAAACATGGATGCAGAAGAAGGTTCGGAACTGTCCGAATATGTACAGTCACTGACCTCTGCGGGACCGTGACAAAAAAAATAATAATAAAAAAAAGTGGGAGTTAGCATACATTTATCAATTAATTCAGTTGATCACTCAGTTCACTGACCAAAACTGGTTATCTGACCAAAATATAATGACGAGTGGCTAACATTACAGTAGCCTAATTTATTTATTTATTTATTTTTAGCTAAGCCTGGTGTAGTTCTTGTATCTTGTTCTCATTGGAAACATTTTAACCAGGTTTTGGATATTTCCTAGACAACATATGAATACTCTTTCGGGTGGTTTGGGGAAATTTTGTCTAATGTATACCTATCGCTGGGCTAACTATGATTAGCAATGTGGATTATTTTAAGAGCCCATTCAAAGGATGGCACACACATCTATCGCTGTATGTTTGTTTAATATTTAAGCTAGCTAGTGCGCTGAAAGTTGGACAACTTTTCACCTATAAAAAACTATAAACTTGTGCTGATTTGTACTAGATGTAAAACCAAACACACAGTACATATGCATAGATTATTTTACCTAATTTGAAGTGTGCACTGCAAACCAGAGCATTTTTTATGATCGTCTCTGTCTAGTCTGTACGCCGTATTGCATTCAACCACAATTGTCTTCTTGATTTCTGTGAAGGAATGTCGGCCGGGATCCGGTGAAACTTTAGCTTTGAACCAAAAGTGCTGTTCCTTCTATTCTGGCAGCCAAAAAACACAACAAGAAGACATTTTAAAGTCAAAACCTTAAACTTTTAGCGCGCCTGCTATGAGTTCTTCCTTATGTTTTGCCTCCAGCTAGAGCGGTGACGTCACAGTGATGTAGGTGATTAAGGGGTCTATACAGAGGTCTGAAATGGATTTAATACAGCATTTAATAAATGTAGAAATTAGATCAATCAAAACACGTTAGATCCGATAACTTTATAACTTCAAACTTTATAACTAAAATATTAAAGTGCTCCTATTTTGGACTTTTGAAAATTACCATTCATGCAGTGTGTAATGTACAGTAGCTGTATGCTAATGTAAAAAAGTCTGCAAAGGTTTAATGCTGAAAGTCAGGTTATTGGCTCTCAAAGAAAAAGTCTGCTGAAATGAGTTGTTTTGAATGTGAATTCCATTTCCACAAAGTTCCTATGTCACAAGTTAACACATTTGCATAATGCTCGCCTACGTTCTGCATGGACATCCTGTGAAAACATCCTTCAATCGCTGTAGCTCGTTCACGTGGATAACGTAATGTTGAGAAGATGCTGTGCTTTGCGCTGTGAAAGTGAATTTGCTTTATTTATCCACTTCCAAAGGATGAGGCTGTGAAGAATCAGCGGCTAAAATTCATCTTTAGTATGAATAATAGCAGTATAATCACTAAAATGTATGAACTTGTTTCCTTTGAAAACCATGTTTCTAGCAAATCGACTGTGTGCGGCAGATCCTTTTAATACTTAGTGCCCAAACTCTGGAACAACCTATTTAACCTGGCATACACATAAAACACTATCGTGTTTCATTTAAATCCATTAAAGGACTGTTAGGCTGCATTAATTAGGTCAACTGGAACCAAAAACATTTCCCATAACACCCGACGTACTCGTTACTTCATAAGTAGAATGGCATCTACACTAATATTAGTCTGTTTTCTTATTCAGAGGTCCCCATAGCCACCCAGATCCAGTCTGCATCCAGTCCAGATGGTGGGTCAGCACCTAGAGACGACGTCTACAGCCCTGAATCTCAACGCGCAGACCATGTCAAGATGTGTCCCAGAGACAGATCCCCAGTGAAGACCACAAGAACCACAGAGAGCCCTCTGCACAATCTGACCTGTGCTGCGTCCTGGAATTAAACCACATCATGCTGGTTTGCTCTGGCCAGAGGAGAATTGCCCCCAACTGAGCCTGTTTTTTTTTTTTTCTTCCATTTTCTGGCCAGTTCCTTGCCACTTTTGCCTTTGGCTTGCTTAGTTGGGAACTCTTAATTTCTGACAATACTGACGATTATTTATTGCACATACATTATTGGAAGAGACCTGAACTGGATGATCACATCACTGAATAAATAATGAACTGACTTTAACTGGAAAAAATAATTATTTTTTATTGTCAGCTTGCATTATTGACAAACTTTTTTCCTGTTTGACAGTGCGAAGCTGTTTTGATACAATCTGTATTGTATAAAGTGCTATATAAATAAAGGTGACTTGACTTAACTTAATTTGACAACCTTTTGCAGTGTTTCCTTCATTTCACTGATGACTGCTTCTCCAATCTCTGCGAGTTCAATGCAGGATTCGTAAACCGGTGGTCTTTGAAAAACCAGTTTCAATGCAATATCTTTCTCACCAAAATCCCAACACAAATAACAACATTATCAATAAATTTTTCTTTAATGTTCTGTAGAGCATGCAAAATATGTAGTTACGCAGCTGTATGTCTCCGGCTAACTCACATTGAACACGTAGTTCTACAGTTATAGTTCTAGAGTACTCATGCAGCTGGGCCCTAATTCCTAATCATGAAGCTTCTTTTAATGATTGCAATGCATTGCAAGACTTTTAAATCTGGTGATCTGCATCAGGTAAAGTAGTAAAACCAAATGAACAGCTATTCTTTTTGTTAACCTCAGTAGAAAGCATTATCTGTAAGTTTTATAGTAAATTTGTTTCTTAATGTTTGACTTCTTAAATTACCTATTGATTAAAATTTCTCTCAGTCGCTTTGGTGCATTTCGAATCGTCCTTAATATCTTCAAAGGAGTATGTACATTTCTTAAAACAATTTGTACAAACAGCACCACACAATGGATTTCCTGCAAAAGCCTGTAACTTACTTTCATTTGAAAACGAAAGGAGGCAGTGGTGTTTGATGTCATATTTCATATTGTAAATACAGTGAGGAAAATTGCAGTAGCCAAGGTAAAAAATTTATTTGCAAAATTACCAGACTTGTGTCGTCTCGTGTCTGACATTTGATTATACACTTGGTATTAAGAAACGCGCAAAGACTTACATTACCAGACTATTTGCCTAATCTTCTCGGTACTTTAGACCGTGATGGAAATGCAGACAGCAACAGTTCCTTGGAAAAAAAGTTCCTGGGACAAATTGTTCCAGGTAATTTAGTTGGAAAAGCGGCTATTGTTAGGACATGATTGACAACATGGTCCACATATTTCATCTGATATGCTCTTTCCTTGGCCTCTTCCGCCTCTTCCTCTGTTTCGCTTCTGTACTCTTCCATCCTTACTCCTATTCTTCCTCTCGGCTGTTGATCCTAATCCATTTTCTGGATGTTCATGTTCAATTCATGGCAAATTTACAAAAAGCTAATAGAAATGTGTAGAAAATATGCTTGACAGTTTATGACTAGATCAACCATTTTGCATTTAATTGCTTATATGATGAACTAATGACTAGATGTTTTGAGGAATAAGACTATTGCACTATATACATTTTTTTTGAGCAACATGACAATAGCAGCTGATAATGGAAACCACAGACACATCAGTTGCTTGAATGTACCAAAGCAATCACAACTTTATGATGTGCACAACACTGTAAAAAATTAATCATGGGTCTTGTAAATTTCATTAAAAAAAAATGAAGGTGATAATTCAAAATAATGTGTTGATTTCATTAAAGAAATTGTGATTCAGTGTTGTATAGAAAATATTGAGGACCTTTTATAATAAAACCAAGAGATGTGTTTTCCTCATTTTTTTTAAAGGAAACTTAAGCAGTATTGGTGCTTGAATTGAGGAACTGATTAAAATAAAAAAAAAAACAATAATAATAAGGAAAGAAGGCTACCTATTAATTTTAAGAGAATTAGCTAAATTTTGCGGTTTTATTTTAGCGGTGATTGTTACTTCCCAGCATGCTTTGCATATGGCTGGATACGGAGAGTAAATTTTGAAATTAAATACTATTATTTTTGTTTTTGAGTTAATGGAAGCATCTATTAATGTTTAATGCTCAGTTATGTTTGACATTTGAAAGAGTTTCTGTTACACTGAAGTTTCCATTTCACAGTGCAGTCGTTACCATTGTGCTGAAGAGTAGAGCTTGTGGTTATGGATACCACTCCTGTAAGGCATTAAGCCTTGTTTAATGAGCAATAGTTTTGCTAGTGCTAGTGCAGTACTTTCCAGTATTTCTCAAGTATTTTCCTACTTGAGCTCTTTGGCTGTATGTAGTCTTTTAAATGTATAAAATAACTCAAAGTCAAATACAAACAGACCTCACTCAAAATCACAGACTTTTGAGAATCAACCTAAAATAAATGAGCACATTTCACTAATTATATTAAATTCATTGTGTCATAGATTAATTAATTTAGGAGATTTCACATGATTTGTTCAGGTAGATTCCATTAAAAAATCAAGCCCAAAAAACTACTCAAAAATATTATGTGTAATATTGTTACCTTAATTTTTTTAAGTAAATAGCTTGTACAATTTTTTCAAGTAAGGTGACTAGATGATGTAGGTTGATCAAGTAGTTTTGAGAAATACAATTCTGATCTGAGAAATGTACCAAAGCCACTGAGAAAAACTGTAAAATCAAATGACTGGAGGCAGATTAGTGCTACCTGGTGGAAAGAAATAAAATCAAAAGCTAACATGGTTTAACCCCTGCTCTTGAGGGGCCAACAATCTGCAGAGTTTAACTCCATCCAGTGCCAACACACTTTCCTTTAAGTTTCTAGTGAGCCTGAAGACCTTGATTAGTTGGTTCAGGTGTGGTTAAATAGCCCACACTAAATATTCAAGTTACATTTACAGTATTAATCTGTGCTATGTAAAATACAAATTGTTCAGCAGCACAAATAATAAACAGGAAAATAAAGGTATTAATGTTGTAAATATATATATATATATATTTGTAATATATAGATTACAATAATATATCTAATTGCAGCTCTACAGAAGATAGTGTCAGTATTTAGTTTAGTTTAGATTAATGTTGTTTCAATCCAGCTCAATAACTGTCAATGTTGCAAAATTCATCAGTTATGAAGCAAGTTTACTATACGCAGCTCTACAAAAGACAATAGTGTCATTATTCAGCTCAAGTTAGTTCGGAAATGTAGCACCCTTTACCATAATTAAAAAAAGTTTCTAAAGCACTCGTGGACACAAACAGTTAATAATGGCATTTGTTTATCAGTTTGAGCCTGAGTCAGTTTCTGAAAATGCGGACAATTAAGCAGAATAATTGGAACCAACTTTATGAGCAAAACTAGCAGGAAACCTTTTACAGTAGAAAGCTTCCATTCTTTAACTCTTTTACTTTTCAGATGCAATGTATAATGATACAATGTCCTGTATACAATCGAATGTTTGCAGTGTACTGTTTAAGGGGTGGTATTTATTCATAATGATTAGTGTTATAAATTAATCTTAACCACTGATTTCTAATTTCATGCATTTTTGGAAGGCCAAACAAAGAAATTTTGCTCACTCATCGAAACACCTTTCCTCCACGACATGGAGATAACACTACAATTTATTGAAACATTATCTTTCTTGTGTATGCCTTTGGATGGGCATTATGCTAATATTTCTAATATGTTGCTAATATAGACGTTTGCGGAGGTAATACTGAGCAGTGTTAGCTTTATAAACTTGCAGATCTTTTTCATACATAAACAGATGCACTTTACACACAGAAGGAAAAGAAAAGAAAATACATGGCCTCTTTAAAACATTTTTGAAAAGTATTTAAAAAGTTGTCTGACTCCACTAATTATTACATAGTTTCAAAGTCAGCTTTTGATCCCACAATATATCTCGTTGTGTGTGAGTTCAGTATGTCTATTTTACACTTCTAATGTTTTACAGTTTAAATCACTATATATATATATATAAACTGTAAAATCCAACAGTTTACCTTACTTAGATTTAATTAGTTATCTTTACTTAGTTGTTATACTTACTAGGTTTTATTAAGTTTCAGCTACTTTCAAGGCAAATAAAACAATTACTTACTGTTTTGAGTGACACTTAAAATATTCAAGTAGTCACAAAGGAACCAATGACATTAATAAACCAGTGAGAAATATGGCAGCAGTGCACTAATATGTTGCTAATTGCCGTTTTTTTTTTTTTTAGCTCACCATTATAGTGATTAGCATTCCCTCTGGTTGGGCACTTGGAACTTTATTTATGTTACTATAATTTTCTCTCTGTTAATGGAGCAATGCATCATGAAATCAGAGTTATTTGATTTCAAAGAAAAGTAATAAATAGGTTGCTTTTATAAAATGATCTATTTTTTAATTAAAACATTTTTTTGTGTGCGTTTAATAATGACCTTTTTGAGATTTTATTTTTCATAAATACCTTGATAAAATATGCTTTTTGATATAATCCATAAATAGTGTGTGGTAATATGCTGAAGTCACACACAGACTTAAACATTCATCACGTGAATCACAACAATGGTAACAATTAAATAAAATTTATTTTCATTAATTGTAACAATAGCCATTTTATTTGCTCTTTTTGTTGTGCTACTACTGACACAAGACAGCAAATAAAATGGGCAAATAAAAACAACAACTGTAAAACAAAGCAACTGCATAATTTATTCTGCGCACATGCATTCTGGGAGTCTGCGAGTATCTATAAAAGTCATGAGTAAACCTAAATGAAAGGTTCAAGTACCCCCTACAGTTCTTTTTTAGTTACTAGAACTCTTATGTAAGTTAACTATACTAACTAAGCATTGTGTCAGTACAACATACTATTCCTATTTCACTTTACTTAGGTTTTTTCAAGGCAATCGGTTTGCATGCTTTTTTTAAGTAAGCCCAACTTATTAGATTTTACATTGTGATATATATATATATATATATATATATATATATATTATATATATATATAATATATATATATATATATATATATATATAAATCAATATTATCTGTCTTGTATGTGGTCAAATTATTGATTATTATTTCAACAAATTTGCAAAAAAAGAAAAGAAAAAAATGCTTTGTGTCCAAGTGACTGTCATTGCTGTGTGCAGCTATTTTCATAGAATGTAAGACATTTTAAGAATTTAAGACATTAAAAGATTTTACCATAAAAACATATTTTGAATTTGTTCTATAAGTTAATTAATTTCAATTTCAATTTTCTTTCCACAGTTTAACTCTGTCTCAACATATTTATCATGATGTGAAACAAATCAGAATTCTCCCACATATGTGTTAGAAAGGGTTCCCAGTACATCTGGTACATGTTAATGAACAAAAATCCATATAGGACAATTGTGAATGCATTAAGATATATACATTTTTCTTGCCATCTGTATCATATAAGAAGATGTACTTATGTATTAGGGGAAAAAAAAGAAAGATTGTTACCAGCTCCCAAGACTCCATATGCCAGATGAGGAGGTATGGTGATCTTTCTTCGCTCGTTTACACACATGCCCTGAACTCCTTTATCCAAACCTGGAATGACTTTAGATTAGCCACACCACACCGGCCCTACTCTGTCCCTCGAACGAATGGAAAACCCTTATCCAGGCTGAGGGAGAAAGGGGGAGAGAGAAAAAAACAGAGAAGTAATACTTTATTTCTAAATCATTTTGAAATAAAAATAAAATTACAAAGCATATATAGTTATATAGATATTATAGATATATATATTATTATATATATATATATATATGGGGCTATGGGACATGCACGGGGGTGGCTCTGAGATGAATCTGTAAACATTTGATTGCCACTGACAATCTTGATTTCTTCTGCTGTTGTGTATATCTAAACAAAATACAATATAAAACAAGCAAAACCTGAGTAAACACACATAACACGATCACCCATGTGAAAAACAAACTGCTCCTTTAAAATTGGTTTAAATCTGGTTATGCCACTTTAGCATCAAAAACTGCAAACAAAAGCTTATGATAACTAGCGATCTTTTACTGTGCTGTGGTGGAGTATTGGCCCACTCTTCCTTCCAGAACTGCTTTAATTCAGACACATTGTGGTCAATACGTTTTTACAGCATTCATCTCATTTCCTCATTTTATCACAACCTTGATTTTTAAATTAAATTTTAACTTTTTTTTTTCAGGTTTATTGCGGGTGCAAAAGTGATGTTATTTAAATGCCAGTGATTTACTGTAACATTATTTCAATAGAAGCTTGCTATCTGGGATACCATGTGCACAGTGAAAGATAATGTGAGATGCATTTACATTGTGGCCGTGCCTCAGTTGCAATCAACAGAAACTGTGTCTGTAAAGGTGTGAACCAAATGGTCCATTCATTTAGAATAACAAAAGAATAGCATTTCTCAGGAACTTCATGTAGATTGCAGGATCTTAACTAGTGTTTCTAGCCCTTTTGTCTTCAGGTATAAAGGTTTGTCTCACAGACAGAACTTTGGGAGAAGCTAAGATTCTTATAGAGATTAAGATATTTTAAAGACAAACCTGCCAGCATTGCTGTTGAAGACCTGCTACACTGCTACCTTCAATACATTCTTCTGCCTTATTTTACAAGAACTCAGGTCAAACTTATTAATTTATGCATTAGAGAAATCCAGTCACCCAAACCAATGCTCAGCCAAATACTGCAAAATCTAACAGTGCTCTGAGAAAATGTTTCACCACATGATTTGTATTTTATATGAAATTAATGAAAACTGCTTTTTTATGATGCAAACACAACTGACTAGGGTGACATGATGATTGAGTAGTTTTGACTTGTGATCTGAGAAATGCACCACTGAATCCCATTTTACCCCAGCAGGAGTTGAAGAGTAGGTCTTGTTCAGCTTTCCACAAAAAGTGTAAAAGTTCTTTTTAAATGAAATGGAGAGGGCCGCGTTACTAGACTTTTTTTCAATAATGAATGTGCTTACTTTGAATATAAAAATTATTTCTGTTTATTATAGTAATTATTTCACGTACTTCAAGTGTTCATTTCATTTAAACTTATTTTTGGCAATAAATGTTGTAAAACAACTGTGTGTCCTCAACTATTTAACTATGAATGTTTTATCAAATGGTATATTTGCAGGGGTAGTTTAGGAATATGATCATGCCAAAGGAAGAATCAGATGAGAAGTGCCCTAACAAGATTTGTGACTCACCCTTACCATAGTTGCTTACGAATGAAACGTAGTGTCTCCAAGATACTGTCTTTAGGGGAAAAAACATCATGTTTGAATGTTGCTAGAATTATCTGTACTGTTAACCTATCAGATTCAGAACCTGTAGAAATGATGTCAATATGACTATAAGTAGCCTAATAATGTTAAGTTAGTTGATGGCTGGCTTCTCTTAATAATTTTCTACGGAGGATAACTCTGTCTTCAGTAAACTCTCTGTCAACTGACTGAACAAATTTGACTCCTGGTGTTCATTGAGCATATTGGTCTCTCTGTGGGGTTTAACTGTTAACTCTTTTCTTTTCTTTTCTTTTCTTTTCTATATCACAATGACATTGTAGGCCACTGCAATTTGTAGTCCAGACCCCCCTCTGACCAGCAAAAGCATAAAAGTCTGTCCAGTGTCTTGCAATCAATATCCTGCCTTTTGTACTATTGAAATGATGCCTTGCAGAAAAAAGAAGCTGATAACATGTCCAGAGCTCCGCTGCATATAAAGGTCCTATAATGAGTTAACTCACCTGGAATCAAACTTCCGTCCGTCCTTGAATGTGCCGTTATATTGATACCGAACATAATCTCCGACCTGAACCTCTCTCGAACAGTGTGTTGGTATGAAGTATCGATCAATAATCACATCTTCCAACTGACCACATGCAACTTGTATGAGAGTGAGGAGAACAGTGAGAGCTGCTGTTATCGCCATTTGAAATAAAAAGATAATTCTCATGTATTCTGCAAGAGAAAACAAAAGCAAAACTAAATCAAGCCGTGCCAAACGATACGCTTAGTTATAAAAATTTCACTATGCATTTGTTATTCCTGAAATCTGTGAAATTGCGTGCAAACATGCGGAAAATAACTTGAAAGAAGTTGATGTTCACGTAGGCTATGTTAGCCTACTGTACTGCGTGTCAAACTCCTCAGGCGCAGCAGCATCAGCCGCACGGTCCTCTAACTCCCTTCTGCCACGCATTTTCCCTAAATTAAGCAACAAGCTGTGGCGCTATTCAACAATACAACAGGCACAAGATAAATATTTAACAAAATGTTTTTGTCACTATAAGGAACGCTATCTAAATTGCATGGTTTTATACAATTTGTATTCCGATATTTCAGAATTCTGCGTTTAAATAAAAATATAATTGTTAAAAATGAACTTTGAATTTATTCAGAAGGCTGGCTATATGATGTTGTTTGGTCGATTTAGGGATCTCAACAGCATTTTCTGACAAGACATACTAAACATTTATGATTTACAATATACGTCACTGAATGAAAGCTCAAATCGGACCCAGACTTTTAAATTTAACGTACTATTAAAAGATAATGATCCAATTGGACCACGAGTATAGTGTATACTTGGACGTAGGCTAAGTGCATTCCTGTGGGGGGGAAAGCACAAAAGGAAGTGTTTTATTCATATTTAAAGCAACAATAATCTGTCAAACTTTTCTAACTTTGAGTCATTCTCAGAGCAATGACTAGGCCAACTTAAAATTGACGGACGTTTAGACCCAGAGAAGCAGTCCGGGTCAGATTTTGGGAGGCATACAGAGTTTTCCATCACCGTAAAACTCCTTCAACCCCAAAGGACCACATCTTTCCTACGTGCAGTCTGACATGAATCTCCACTTTCCGTTATTACACGGGGATCGGCGCTTACAGTGAGGAACAGAGGCGCGAACAGAAGCAGGCCCCAAACAAGAATATGCTTAGTCGTGTTTTTCAGTACTGTCTATCTTTTCTGTACTGTGAAGGCTCAGTATGAGAAATACAGCTTCAAAAGCTTTCCGGCGAACGACCTCATGCCGCTGGAGTCTGCGTACGACACGCGTTAGAGATGTACACTGCTCAGGACTGGAAGCAGAGCGCTAAATATCTGGAGCTGAGCCTGCGGCTTCATCGGCTGCTGAAGGAAAGCGAAGCGTACTGCAGTCAGAACTGCAGCGCTGTGGGCCGGGAACATGAGGAGAACAACACGGAACTACCCTCCTGATCATGGGGCACATCATAATGCGAGCTGCATGCCTGAAAAGGTGCAAAACAAATTTCCCGTGTTTTCTAAATCATATCCTAAGCAAGAGACTTTGGGTGCTTTCTAACAGAGGATACCCTACCGGTACCTTCAGTACGTCTATTACCAGGTAAGAGATCACGTCCATGGATTTGCTATGGGCCAGAACGCTTTTAAGTGTTGCTTCAGTACTAGGCTATACATGCAACGTTAACTGTCCACTGAAAATGGTAATAAACGATGGATGGACATTAGTGTAAATCATTTTCCTATTGTCGTAATCACTTGTAACAACCACAGCCTATCAACATTTTTAGAAGAGATTTGATCTGTGGGCAATAATGCATTTTTGATTATGTGTCTCCGTCGGTGCGTTGCGTTTCATTGGTCCAGTCAGCGGCACACATGCCACGTCCACGCATGATGCGCTTCGTAATGGCAAGACAACCGCGCTTTAAAGGTGTAATGTCTTAAAACTGCTTAACTCCAAAACATGATTTCTTTCAGTTAATCATTGTCGTGAATGTAGTAACTGTTCGTAAGATTTAGGATGGATGATGAGGATTGACAACCAGAGAGAAAAGTAATGCTAAGCAAAGGGACAGAAATATGAAACAAATCTGGTTAAGGTTATAGAAAGGTATATTTGCTGCTTGTTTGTATTGCTGCTATAATAATTCATGATATAAGGAAATACAGAAAATAATTCCAAATAATTTTTCAGATTTGCGATAAATCACCCACCCACACATACAGCCTACTACATAATATACAACAAAAAATATTTTATAATAAATAAGATATAAAGAAGTAATAATTATTAAATACCAGCATAGTGCAGTGCCTAATAGTGTGTAGATATGTTATCAACACGTTTTCATTTCCAACTCACATGGACGCTTGGTCAGGAACGCACGGGGTTCTTTTGCTCAAGTCTCCTGCTTCTCAACCTTATCTCCTGAGACAAAAACTCTAAAACCCCCAAAATGGTTGGCACTTACATTTCAGAAGAGATTTCATCATCATCACACACAGTTAAGATCTCAACAACATCACACACTTTGCTCATAGTATCTCCTTAGCTAAAGGCTCTGGATCGCTCATAATTGTCTTCTATAAATTGCATTAGCAATTTCAACAACTTGTATCAATATGAGCTCAAACATTTCTATGAAATAATATGTATTATTAATCAAATTATTTTTGGATTGGATTGAGTCATAAGCCATTGAATGTGCATTTTAGCAAAGAAATCTCCAGGGTTACTGTTCCTGTAAGTCAGTTTAGATAAAGGCACTAGGTAGATTACTATTTCCAACAAATTATATGCCCAATGCACATAAACTGTACGGTTCTATTATCTTATTGTGTGTCAACAAGAGTAATGTTAACTGTATTTTTGCATAATTTTAATCTGAATATAGGCTTAAATTCTGAATTTATGGTTTCTTTTTTTACTTTATTTTGTGCCTTTCAAGTACTTGACTAAGTGCATACTTTGTAAAGTTGTTGAGATCTCTTCTAACGCCTTAAAAGAGACAAATATGAGACCCCCAGAGTCTTTAGTTTTTAGTTTAGTTTTTATCAGTGTAATAATGTCATGGGTCACATGTCAGGGGTAACGTATTTAACATGCATTTTAGTGTCACACACCGGACATTTTACTTTGAAAATGCCGTGAAACATGGTATGTAAAATCAGTAATGCAGAAATGTCACCTCAAGCACATATTTCCAATGAGCCTGGGATGCACATGTGAAAGATCCAGCAAAGTAGAAGAATCTGAGCACATTGTGTGATGTTATTGAGATCTCTTCAAAAGCTTTAAAGGAGACAAATGTAAGACCACAGAGTCTTTAGTTTTGGATAAAAGTCTGAGCACAGTGTGTAATGATGATAATGAGATTTCTGCTAAAACTTTTAGGAAGACCATTTTAAAAGTGTTAGATTTTTTTCCCCCAAGAGACAAGTGTGAGAAGCAGGAGACTCAAGCAGGGGAAAAAAGTCATGCAACAACCATAGAAGAACTGGTACACCAGTGTTACATTTAAATAGAGAGTGTTGATCTTATACTAGAAAACTTACACTTATATAACCCCTTTCTAGTGTATTTAGAAAATGTGCTGCATAAACAATGCTGGGCATTGAAGAACAATTTAATCCAGTAAACCATTTTAATAATAAATAAAAAAAACAAAAAACTTTTCTCCTAAAATGAAACTGAAGAAACCTGAAGACAAAGGTGATACCTAAATGAGATATAAGAAAATCACCCCTTAGTATCCTGAGCTTAGAGTAACCTCTGTTAGAGCCATCGCCTTATGGGCAGCAGATCAATGTCAAAACACAGCTGCACCTGTCCCAGCTATAAAGGTACTTTCCTGCTCCTGTTCCCTTCTCACCTCTGCCATTAATTCCTGTCTCTCCTCCTACTGTCCTGACCATTAAACGTAGAAGAAGAAAAAAAACTCCAGTGTAATCAGAAAAGAAAGAAAGAGCAACCTCTGAGCAATAAAACATTTGTACGACAGTGTCTTGAAAGTTTCTCACAGCCCATTCTCAATTTGGACTCTTTCTTTCAGAACTTTCTCAACTTTCTCATTTGTGTCTACTTTTAAATATCTGAAATGCTAGACCGTTTGTGCCTGTAAGACTTTCTTCTAGCCCACTCAGGGTCAACCATATCCCTGATTTCATGCCCCTACTCTCAACATCTTCTTCTCAACATTTACAATTATATGTAACTAAAATATTATAACTGAAATATTTAATAAAATATAATCTATATATTTCATAAAGCACTATATAAATACATGTGACTTGGCAGTTCTAACAGTAACAAGTGACAACATGTATTTGAATCTGAGAATGCCAGTGGAGAGATCTCACCTGTGTACCCCTTATTTTACTAATATCAATGAAATGAGAAACTGCAAAACAATATTTTAACAAGACAATCCAGACACTAAATTATCTTATGTTATGTGCGCCTAGATGAATGAGTTGGAGAGAGCGGTTTCGGCAGCACACACATATCTACAACGAAACCCTGAGGACCCCCTACTATCTAAGAGTCTTAGCTACTATAAAAGCCTGTTTGACACGGAGGAGTACCTCGTAGACCATGAGGAGAAGCCCTACGAGGTATTTATTCTCTCTAATTGTGTTTTTCTTTTTAACCTTATTTGTGAGAAGCACTCTTCTGCAATAATTAAATATGGATTCATATTAATCTAAATAATAAATGTGAAATAACTAAATATGGATTCATATCAATCTGTCTCTTAGGCTTTATTCCTGAAGGCTGTAAAGCTGTATAATTCGGGGGATTTTAGCAGCAGTGCTCGTGATATGGAGTTGGCAGCTGCTGAGTATTTTAAAACATTCAACACGTGTTTGATGTCCTGTGAGGGGTCATACGATGTGCAGGAGTTTAAAGACTTCTACCCCACATTAGCTGGTCAGTGATATCATGATGCATTCTCAGATTTGTTTCAAATATCAAAATGAACATTATGAATACATCCACTTGCACTCTCATAACTTCAAAAAGCAGTTGGCTTGGTATACATGAGAAAATCATAAACTACCTGACATATAAATGCAATGTCCTCTCTCTTTTTTTCTCCCCCAGATTTCTATTTTGAAGTAATGAAGTGTAAAGTAAAATGTGAGGAAAATTTGACTCCAAATGTTGGCGGTTTCTTTGTGGAGAAATTTGTTGCCACAATGTACCACTACATGCAGTTTGCTTATTACAAATGTAAGTAACATAAACACACACACACACACACAACAAAAATTGTTAATTGTCTTCTTTCAGCAGTAGACACAAGAAATACTACAATCTGCCCATATTTCATATCAATTAGTAAAATTTGCTATAACGGGCAATGATGTATTGTAAAACAATATTATTGCAGGAGACATGCCAGACTCTCAGTATCTAGTTCTTGTAAAAACTTTTTATAAACACTTTCCAGTTCCTGTAAACATCTAGAGGTTTTGGCATGATGCACTGTTGATGCAGAACTGTGTGTCATTCAAAACTGATAGAATAACGTTTACAAGATATTTACAGTGTAGTAGACTTGTTGCACTTGACCACTTCATGCATTTTCATTGACTGAGTAGCAAACGGATCACAATCCGATCACCAAACCATTTCAGGAGGTGAATTGAGAGCCATTTTAGATGCGACTTGGTCACATGTGAATTTGGTGTAAAAGTGACATGTGCATGTACTCTTAAAATTTTACTTCTTCTAAAATGGTAAAAATAAAGGTGTGGCATTTGCAAATTCAAATCCAGTTTGTTGAAAACACATTCATGTGGCCATGTGTAAATGGAATGTTCAAACTCAATCAGATAACAATCCAATCATAGAGATAGACCAAGAATAAATGCCCCCATAGACTAAGACTTCATTGCCAAAAGGTTTTCATTTAAAACAATCACTTTATAAATTACTTTTCTTAATTTGTCCTTCTAGTAAATGATGTGCGAAATGCAGCATTGTGTGCAGCAAGCTATATGCTGTTTGATGCAAACGATCAAGTGATGCAGCAGAACATGGCCTACTACAGATTCTACAGACAACAGTGGGGACTGCAGGACGAGCATTTCAAACCACGACCAGTAAGTACAAACACATGTTTGTTTTTGTGAATTTACACGCATATCATGAACATACCAAAATGACAAACATGTAGTAAGGGTAATGCTTCTGATGCTCAACAAATTCCCCATAACAGTACTGGAGTGGCGTATAAATTTTTGTTGTTGTTACTCTTGGCAATGGAATCAAATTCATGTTACATATATTCAAGTATTGTAAGGTATTGTAAAAGAAGAATGTTTCGCGAAAAGTATTGAAAAAAAAAAAAAAAAGGTTTCGCAAACAAAAACAAAGAATCACAAAATGTAAATAAAATAGATAATAAACAAAGTTATAATTAATTGCAAAAATCAGCGACTGCTGTAAAAGAAGCTTAAGAACTTTGATACTTTTTGATCTCTTTATCAGATTTTTAGCAGATATAATTATACGGGATTACCTAGATGAATGTACATTAACAGCAAGCATTGTATAAGATATCTAACAGAGAGATAATAGAAGATATGAGCTTTATAAAACACATGGCTATGAAATATAACATATGTACATTTGTTGAAATCATTTTAGTTTTTGTATGTTATACAGGCTATTTCCAAAGACATAATGTAACATCTATTCATTTACATTTTGCATAGTATGTAGTTTACAAATATCATAATCAATTGTTCTTTTGAAATACTTTACTGTTTTGCAAATAAACACAGCAAAAAGAGAAACATCCTCACATTCAACTGCTTTTATTATGTCAATATCAAAAGTAGCAGACAGTATCTGGTCTGGCCACCAAGTGCTTTGAGTACAACAGTGCTTCTCATCCTCATGGACTAAACCAGATTTGCTAGTTCTTGCTATAAGATTTTATTTTATTATTTATTTATTTATTGGCTGAGTTTATTTGTTGCATGAGTTTGGTTCCATGCTTGGCTTCTTTTAACTCAAGCTCCACACATACCATCCTCAACAAAGGTATATCTTCTTTGTTTTTATAGAATAGCTCAGACATTCTGAAGTGGCCTGATAATGGACATAGATTTGTAAATGTTCTGGCTTTGCTTAGGCGTTGTTTTCACACCTACTGTTTTAACATTTCTGTCTTTGTGTCCATACAGGAAGCTCTTAGATATTTCAATCAAACCACCAAACTGAGGGAACTTCTGGAGTTCGCACAGAATTATTTACAGACAGATGACGAGGTAAACCCTTAGTTTGTTATTTAATAGCAAGTCAATCAAAACAGATTGTGTCAAAGCAACTGAACAACGTGAATTAGGAAAACAGTAATGGAATTGAATGCAGCTCAGTTCAGTTTAAATAGTATCTTTGCAATCATTTGCAATCAAGTCAGCGATATCACTGTAAATGAAGTGTCCCCAACTAAGCAAGCCAGAGGCGACAGCGGCAAGGAACCAAAACTCCATCAGTGAGAGAATGGAGAAAAAAAACCTTGGGAGAAACCAGGCTCAGTCAGGGGGCCAGTTCTCCTCTGACCAGACGAAACCAGCAGTTCAATTCCAGGCTGCAGCAAAGTCAGATTGTGCAGAAGAATCATCTGTTTCCTGTGGTCTTGTCCCGGTGGTCATCTGAGACAAGGTCTTTACAGGGGATCTGTATCTGGGGCTCTAGTCCTGGTCTCTGCTGTCTTTCAGGGCTGTAGAGGTCCTTTCTAGGTGCTGATCCACCATCTGGGCTGGATACGTACTGGATCCGGGTAACTGCAGTGACCCGGAATAAGAGAGAAACAGACTAATATTAGCGTAGATGCCATTCTTCTAATGATGTAGCAAGTACATCGGGTGTTATGGGAAGTGTTCTCGGTTCCGGTTGACCTAATTAATGCAGCCTAAAAATCCTTTAATGGATTTGGATATTAGAAGTGTATTAGTGTGTTATGTGTAAGCCAGGTTAAAGAGATGGGTCTTTAATCTAGATTTAAACTGACAGAGTGTGTCTGCCTCCTGAACAATGTTAGGTAGGTTACTCCAGAGTTTGGGTGCTAAATAGGAAAAGGATCTGCCGCCCGCAGTTGACTTTGATATTCTAGGTATTATCAAATTGCCAGAGTTTTGAGAATGCAGCGGACGTGGAGGACTATAATGTAACAATAGCTCTGTAGAGTAGCTAAATAAAATAACCCTAAAATAAGTCAGCTATATTTCTTGAATGGTAAATGCAGTGGTGGCCTATGTAGTTTAGTACAATCCTACTTTGTTTTGGGTTGATCTTGGATTGACTTTTCCAAGCCAGTCAAACAAAGATATACACAAGCACACAAATGCATGGCTTGATTTGTGTTTTAAGGGCAGAGCAGATCAAAATAAAGTAGTTGTAATTTCCACATTGTGCGTATCTAATTAGCAGTGTTTTTCCTTATCTCTGTCAGCTTGCAACACATATCTATTTGTTAAAGTCACATAGTGCATGTTCTAACTTGAGTTAAGCCAGTCGACATTGTAGCCCACGGCCCACATACAGCTCTGGAAAAAAATAGACCTCTGAAAAAGTATAAATTTCTATGATCTTAGTATTTATAGGTGTGTGTTTGAGTAAAATTAACATTTTACTACTGACAACATTTTTCCCAAATTCCAAATAAGCATATTGTTATTTAGAGCATTTATTTGCAGAAAATGACAACTGGTTAAAATAACAAAAAAGATAGTGTTTTTGTCACGGTTGCACTATTGCGAGGAGCGAGGAATGAGGAGACGTAGGAGAATTTCACAACCACAGTCTTTAATGATTCAGGAAACGAGGAGAACAAGGCAGGCAGGAACACACAGTTAGCACAACGGGGAATGATGTTTAAGACCCGACAAGGAAACATGGAGCAGATTACACTATATATACTCAACTTAACAAGGGATCATTAACAAACACAGGTGAATACAATGACATGATCAAACGAGAGGGAAAACTAGAGCATACACACAGACAGGCCGTTAATCCTGACAGTTTTCAGACTTCAAATAATGCAAAGAAAACAATTTCATATTAAAAACTATTTTATACAACACAACACTGTAATGTTTTAACTTATAGGAAGAGTTCAGAAATCAATATTTGGTTGAATAACCCTGATTTTCATACGTCTTGGCATGCTCTCCACCAGTCTTTCACATTGCTGTTAGGTGACTTAATGCCGCTCCTGATGTAAAAATTCAAGCAGCTCGGCTTTAATGGCTTGTGATCATCCATCTTCATATTCCAGAGGTTTTCAGTGGGGTTCAGGTCTGGAGATTGTGCTGGCCATGACAGGGTCTTGACCTGGTGGTTCTCCATCTACACCTTAATTGAACTTCCTTCTTGACACATATAACCTTCACAAAGAAAAAAAAGCCCAACCTCAGACTTGTTGAACAACCCCATATCATAACCAATCATCCACCAAACCAGGCTTGATTCATGTGCCCGCCACAAAGACGAATATACCTGATTCCAGCCTTGCTGAAGCTCCCCCAGATCATCAGCAATCCTCCAAAAAATATCACAGTGAGTGCGAGACACCGTGGCTTGTAAGCGTCTCCAGGTCTCCGTCTAACCATTAGTTGACCAGGTGTTGAGCAAAGCTGAAAACTGGACACATCAGAGAAGATTACCTTTTTCCAATCCTCTATAGTCCAGTCTTTATGGTGTTTTGCAAACTTTTTTTGTCCCCAATGTCTGTAACTGAACCTTGAACCGCTGTCTTTGAAACTTCAAACCTGACGCTCAGTGTATTCCTCTGCCAGTAAAGCCATATTGGAACCCTTCTTTTCCTCACTCAAAACTTTTCTTTTCATCTCTTTTGGCATGGCCAATAGTTATTATTTGATTCCAATTACTTTCTGCACTGTTTTTGCCATCCAGCTGTTAATATTGCAAGAGCATTTATACTTTATACTATCATTAAACTCTTGACTCTTTGGGGCAGCAGTATATGTCTTGGCTTGATTTTTTTTGTGGGGGGGGGGGGGGGGGGGGGGGGTGGGGGGGGGGGGGGGGGGGGGGGGGGGGGGGGGGGGGGTGGGGGGGGGGGGGGGGGGTGGGTGGGGGGTGGGGGGGGGGGGGGGGGGGGGGGGGGGGGGGGGGGGCGGGGGGGGGTGGGGGGGGGGGGGGGGGGGGGGGGGGGGGGGGGGGGGGGGGGGGGGGGGGGGGGGGGGGGGGGGGGGGGGGGGGGGGGGGGGGGGGGGGGGGGGGGGGGGGGGGGGGGGGGGGGGGGGGTTGAACAGAAACCAAATCACTGAAAGTAACTTTGACAAAGTGTTAAGATGCTAGACAAGTCAAGATAACATGATCCTAAAAATCATGGGCTACACATCCAGCAGAAATGCACCAGCAGTAGCTTGGGGTAAGAACAATGAAAAACTGGCTAGAGAAGGCTTTACCTCAAACCAGTTAACTTGTCATGAGTTTGAAAGTGGAAGAAGTTGGTTTTACACTTCCTGTCATGGATCCTGTACCTTTCCAAGGTTTGAAGCTGGTATGAGAAGCTGGACACCTTTGTCAGCAACAGCAAAATAGTCAGAGAAACAGAACCCTCTGTCTTTCATGCAATGTCTCCCTTTTCCAAAACATCAGCGATCAATCACCAGATGATTTGGTGATTGTTTTGTCACTGGAAAGGAATATTAGACTGATGCCAACCAGGAAACCTTTGCAAGCTTTAACAATATCCAGGTTGAGCTGGTTTTGTCCCAGGTGTTATTGGGTACGAACAGGTAAGCTTTAGGCAAATGAGCTTGGTGTAGTGCTGTTTGCACACAGTTCCTTTCCCCTCTCTGAGGAAATACTGTGTGCTTTTCTATCCATGAGAGTCCCCCATTTCTGGTGAACACTGGATGCCATACTACTCTTTCCAGCGCTCATAAATAGCTGAATTTGACAGAGGAATCTCACTACCAGGCTAATTATTAATGGTATGCCCCTTTTCAGGTGAGCCCGTCTAGTTGGGTTAAGTGCTTTATATGTGGTGATTCCCTTCTCAACCAGTGAACGTAAAGAAAATACAGATAATTCTAAGGCAAAATGCTGTTTAAAAGGTATAAAAGAGATAAAAGGTGTGTTACATATCCTAAAGTTGACTAGACGTCATATTGTTTTTTGGGGGGTTAAACACTTAAATTTCTAAAAGCAGGTTAGTTCCGGGCCTGAGAGAGCGACCAACCACTGAACAACATGTTTCTAAATTCATTTTTGACTTTTTTTAATTGCACAATTAAATAAATTACCACAATATCACTGTGTGACGTCTCCCACTGATGGTTTGAATGGGTGGGACAACTTACTGGAAATGTCCAAGGATCAAATATGTTATTTCCTTAAACCGGCTAATAGCTGTTAAAATTGTCAATAGGCAGACATGTTTCTGAGTGTGTCCTATTGTCCTCTTCATTGGACTGATAATATTAACATGTGGTTATTAACTGTGTGTTTGTTAACAGGATACTGTAAGTTCAGAGGAAGCAGCATCAGCTCTGTCAAGTCCTCCTGATGAAGAGTTTGAGGGAATCGGGGACTACGAGGAGTCTTTCCTGGCTGAATGGTGGCAAGAACCCAAAACTAAAGGAGATACTGGAGAACCAGCTGAATAAACACAAACCAAATCATATACTATTATTTATACTGGTACCCTGAGGGAGTTTTCATCTGGCTTCTTCCTCATCCCCTGTTGACTCTTTCCCCCTTTTTCATTGGAGATGAATTGTACTGTATACAGTCTAACTTTACTTTTAACTAAAACATTTGGAACATTTGTATAATTTTGATGCAAGAAGTTTTATAATAACAGTCTCTCATTCAGATTTTTTTTTAGTTTAGATGAGCTCATTGAAACTGGAGACACATCACCAATCTAAACTCTGCTTAACAAAATCAGGTCTGTGTTGGAAATAGTATTTTTACGTTAAACCTGATTTTTAATGTGTTTTGTTCCCTCCCACATATATTGATATGATTGATATGAAATGCATCTGCATCTTTTCACATGCAATCTCTGTAATTCTGTTTTCATTTCAGGCTTTATAAAAGAGTTGCTGACACTTCCTATTTTTTCTTTAAGTTTTACCTTTACTGACAAGGAAGATTAAATATCACAAGAATATGTGTAAATACACCTGATCAAATATGAGACAAAATTCCAGTTCGGCTGTAGCAGCATAAAAAACAACAACAATAGTGCCATTATTTGGCTCAATTATTTAGTGTTGCTTTAGATCAGTTTAATAGCCTTGTAAAGTTCATAAAGTTATGAAACAAGCTCAATTCAGCTAAGCAGCACAAAAAAAGAAGACATAGTTTAAGCAGTGTTTCCAAAGTACTTTACGGAAGTGAAGCAATGAATCCATGGTTCTCGAGACAAAAAAAAAAAAAAAAAATCAAAAGTTATTTCAGTTATTCTTTGTTGTGGTCTTCCTTTTTATATTTAAAATGAGGCATTTTTGCTGTTTCTGTGAAATACAGGCACTTCATGTAACAACTGAAATAAAACATGTAGAAATTTATTGGTGGCCTAATCAACATTTGTCACCTACCCTGGTGTGATTACTGTCTCTGTTCCCGATCCATTAAGTTTTGACTCCTTGCAGTATCTTTCTGTTTCTGTCTGTCTTTTGCTTGCTTCATATCTAATTTATGTCTGCTAAGTCAAAATCCTTCAAAGAGCTAATGTACTTGGCAAACTCTTAACCTGAGATGTCATTTCAACAATTCTGTGCCTTCTGAGTTTTTAAAATAAAATCTTTCAAAAATTTTTTTTTAGGTGTATCCTATGATTAACAACAGGAACCTGCAAACACCAGTCTTATAGGTGTAGATAAATTACTTAAATCGTGTTGTTTTCATGTAACCGGTGACACGTGAAGCCAAACTAAATGTATGGC
This sequence comes from Cyprinus carpio, assembly GCF_018340385.1. NCBI lineage: Eukaryota > Metazoa > Chordata > Actinopteri > Cypriniformes > Cyprinidae > Cyprinus > Cyprinus carpio. The sequence goes on along the minus strand of NW_024879203.1, from coordinate 139,970 downwards.
TGGGGACATTTAATCTGATATAGAAAACAAATAAGCAGCCTCTCAGATGAAATTCCCCTTATTGTTCTGCTCCCATGAGGTTTCAATACAGAAAGGGAAGAGGAGGAGACAGAACAGGAAGTTAAGGTCAGCTGTATGAAATCACAACACTTAAACAGAACCACTCATTTTCCATCAGGTAACCACTTTAGGATGTGACAATGAACAATTTTGGGGAAAATTCTACTCAACAGTACATCTATATATTTAACAGTGTAATTTCAATACCTGTGTACACCAGTTTAAAAAAATCTTGTTTACCTCCAAACAACATGAACATTTGTAACGAAATGTCTTTTAAGATGACAAAAGTGCTTAATGTAAATATAACAAGTAATCTTTTCATTTATTCATTAATACATTAATTCATTATAATTCAATTAATAGTCCTGAATTTACCTAATTTCTCTGGTGTTTCAATTCTCATTTTCTTTTCATCAAGTCAGGTCATTTTTATTTGTATGGTGCTTTATACAATAAAGTTCCCTTTCAAGGAGTATGTATCTGCAATCATCAGATTATCTTCAGGAAGCCACTGTGTTTGTGTGTGTGTGTGTGTGTGTGTGTGTGTGTGTGTGTGTGTGTGCGAATCCAATCAATAAAATGCATTTCAGAAAGGCAATTTCACCATGATTCTGTTACATTACAAGTTATTACAAACATGCTTTGTGTGTTATCTGTTTGCTGTGATTGTGAGGAAGCTCCGCTCCTTTACGGGCTCTTTTCTACAGGAACATTTCTATATCTTACTACTGCAGTGAATAAGGGCCCAGTGAATTGTTTTTTTGTAAAGGGCAGATCAGCAGGTCATTAGTATCCACCCTCTCCGTTATCTGTTGCACCGTCTTGGTTAGATCAAAGTGATTGTAATTCTTTCCCGTTGGGTGCAGAATAGCAGTTAGGATGCTGACCAGAGCAGCTCAGGACTCAATCGGTCTCATCTGTTGCCCTCACCAGTATATTAAATTTGGAGATATGCTTCCCTATAACTGGAAAGGAATGGGCATGCTGATAGAGAGTTAATGTGGGTGCTATCAATATTATTTATAGCAGCCACTTCCTCATATTTTCCTCATATATTTTCAACATCACAGTACTTTAGGAAATCGAAACCATATCTGGAGTACTGGAGGTTGCAAAGGGTTAAAAGACAGAACCTAGAAATATGGATAGTCCTCAAGTTTAGGTAATCCTCTTCAGCATTTGTTTGACACACGGTGCAGATGCGTTACGATGTATGCGGATGTCTCCTTGATACAAATATAAAAGCAAGAACCATTCAGCCGAAAAAAGGGCTCTTGGAAGAGATAGGTGAGCATCTATTCATCAAGTTGCCCCACCAGGTCTCGAAGGCTAGGAGGGGACATACTTAGAAGGTCATTGGGCTGACTCAAATGAGGAAAAGTGGCTGGATATTGCATTTTCAAGCCATTTTTGCCAGGGTTCTTTAGCGAGGGGGCCTCCCCAAAAATGCTGAATCATTCAGGAATGACACAAGTGATATGTTTATATGAATGGTCCAGTGATCCTTGTTTTTTTGAAATGTCATTTAATATTAACTTATTTTGAACTGCATTTGCAAATGTGCTGATATTAGGAAGAAAACAGCTCTTGCTCAGTGTCATGTTTATCAATATAAAAAAAAAGAACACATATGGAAGTATATTTTTCCTCTTATACCTTTAGGGCAGTATATTAAAAAATCCCTAATAATTAATTTACAACTGTTTAAAATCACGTTTTATAAGGATATGGATGTGATTTATGATGAGAACAAAGTGCAACGCCTTGTTTCATGAGATGGAATCGCCGTTAGCTCATCGCAAAGACCTGATTCTATAAACGAATCACAGCCACGATGCAGGCCAGAAATGGCTCCCTGAGCAAAGGATAATATGCAAACTGAGACTGGAATCACATTCTTTAAATGAAGACCATTTGAGCTGTAATTTTCCAGAATATTATTAGTGATTCTACCCTTCTCCTTGACAAGACGCAATCTGTGTACTTACAATGCTTTTTACAAACGTCTTTTGAATGAATTTGTTTTCAGCATCGAACTTCCTCGCAACACAATACATTCCTGATGATGGTAACTCAATTGTCTCCATCCTGTTAACCTCTTTTCCTTCCTGTTAATAAGTTTTTTGTTTTCCCTTAAAAAAAATAAAACAACACATTTTTTGTAAAACAACAATTGTTTTTCGAGTATGTTGTGGGTCCATTCATTTATCCAGTTTCACATTTCTAAAAAAAAAAAAAAAAAAATACTACAGAACTTTACTTTTTTTTTATTATTATGTATTTCAAAAAAAACAAAAAAAAAAGTGCATCATATATAGTGATTTTTTTTTTTTTGTCACAAATTATAAATTATTTGGACATGTAACCAATCTTTTATTTTTTTGACAGAAATCAACTTAGTGAAAAGGGAAAACAAAGGAATTGAAAGACGCCATGAGTTTTGGTAACAGGACTGAGGGGAAAAAGATGCATATGAAAAAGATAAATATTAAATTATTAAGATTGCCACAGTTACATTTTAGTAGTAGAGGCCCTATTAAGTGTTGTTGTTACATCTCATAAAATCCCAATAAGTTCAATTTGGAGGGAACGTTACATACGTGGATGAGCCATGTGTGTGCAAGTGTGTGGTTCAGGTATACCCAAAAATGTCCCCAGCCATCAAACATTGGGCAATATCCAAAATCTGGTCCTTGTGGCGATGGTTTGGGGCCCATGAGGGAAAAAATAGCTTATAAACATGCAACCACAGAACTGAAGCGCCCCTGTATCAGGGCCTACTACTGTGATTTTTCAAAACCGAGGGGCCTTTACAACTTTATTCATTAAGTCACCACAACTAAATTATTGCTGTAGTTATTACCAGCAAAAGTATGTGGAAAAAAAAAGTTCAACGTAAAATCGTCATCCCTTATTTACTGATTTTTATATATTTATTTTAATAAAGAAATGCTGTTTCAGATTTTATCCCGATTAATGTTGAAGAGTAGCCTAATAATTACATGAATAAATCCCCATATACCAGCGGTATACTTTTTATATGCAGGAGACAAGGACTGAAAGTTCTCATAGTAAATTTGACATATAATTTTATGGTGAAGTGTAGAGAGCAGGGACAGGTAAATTAAATAAACTAAATAATAAAATAAATAAAAAACTTCTAGTGGTTCAGGTTAGTTTTTATTAATGTTAAATGATGTTTTTGAAATTGGAGGTTAGATGAATTGCACTTGCTTAATAATAAAATGTATTTTAGAGTAATTTTAAATATGCACACATGTATATAAGCCTGCTTGTGAGATGTAGGCTATGTGTACTTTTTTTATGTTACGCTGCAGTTCATTTAGCAGTGGGAGTTAGCAGCAGTCTCGTCTTTAGTAAGTAATCAAAGTAAGTTTGACGTACAGTACAAAACAGTACAAACTGAGTTACCAGCGATCTCTGCTGTTTTAAAAAATCTGGAAAACACAAACAAAATATGCCTACACATAACCACTGATCAAGCTACATTAAACATAATTTAAGTTGCTTTTGATGAAGATCGTGATATATATATATGATATATACTATATATATATATATAATACATAAATAGTCGTACATCTTAGATCGCAAAGAGTAAATAAAAGGGAATTTAGAGAGACTATTCTGTTCTGTTTCCAGTACAACCCAGATGATACTAGCTCAAAAACTAAAAGATAAGGATTTTGATGTTTGAAATAAAAAATGGTTATCTAATGTTCATATCATCGAAGTCTCGCAGGAGAGCCGTGAACACACCTCTGTGACGTCATGACCGTGCATTCCCCGTATTAAGAAGCGCGGTTAAGTAGCTTTTGGTGAGCAGTGAATGCGATGAGCTCGTGACAAACTGTGTCGGCTGTGTGAGGTTAGAAGAGTCACCTAACTCTGTGCCACAAAATATGTTTCAGTAGTCTATAATTTATGTGAGTCGTGGAGCATCGGGATCATGTGTTTTCGCTTCGGATTTCTGTCATACATGATATTGATATAACTGGACAAAGACACAAGCAGTATTTTGTGAAAGTTCCACATAATTTAATTGGCTGAGTTTGTTCTAATTAATGATTACTGACAGCCCAACTGAGACCGCTCATTTGATTTTAGCTTTGGTACATTTGAAAGAGTTCTGGTGTGTCACTCTGGTTAAAGAGACAGTGCAACTAACTCGTTATATTTTATACAACAGCAATTAGTCGAAACCGCGTTTAAAATCAGATGATTATAGTCATGGTCGATGAATCAATCCCTTTAAAACTCCAATAGTCTCGTCTTCAACTAAGTCGTCCGCTACTTGGTGTACAAAGATGGTGATTGATAGTTGTTTATGTGGTGTAGTTTGTGAGCGACATGAGCATGCGCCACGCGTATTATGGGTGCCTGTGTTTGCCTGTCCTAAGAGCATGCCAACATATGGACAGTAAACTCGTGCACCTGTGTGCTCGTGTGCTGATGTGCATGTGAAACTCTTAAAACCCCCTGAACTCAATCTGAACCCGCGCGTCTGAATCATGTGGAACACCACTCATCAGCGACCAGTGTCAGGCGCAAGCACACTTTTTTTTTGTTTTTGTTTTTTATTTAGCTCTTTTTAACTAATATTCAGATTAATGAATTGATGCACTTTAGAAACTCCATCTCAGTGGCGTATTTTCTGTGATTCAACATGCCTGTTTCTTTACTATTTCAGTTCATGTGTGAAGAAGTGCAAGCTGCCGAAGACTTTATAATCAGTTAAGAGTGTCTAGTGAACTCAGCACGGTAAGTCCCATAGCTTTTACAAACACAGTTTCAAATAGTTTAAGAGAAACCGCACTTTTTTTCTTCACTAAAACCTGTTTGTTCACATTGCTCAAAGTCAGTGTCAGTCACCGATGGTTTAGACAGGCCTACAATAAGTTTTAGTTTTACACAGTTCATGTTTTGTCATTTTAAACGACCCCCTAGTATTTGAGATTTGTTTCTAACTTGCAGCATTCTGAGAATTCCAGCCATAAATGTTTCATCTTTTTTTGTACCATCCCTTTACATGTTTTGTTGTTCATTAGCATTTGACCACTATTTAATAACTATTAAAGCTGAGGATTTTTTTCCTTAAGATATGCATATTTCTATAGTACACAAATATCATTTAAAAAGAGAAGATGCGTCTGTATTCTAAATGTTTTATTTTATGTATTATTTTATTATTAGTATTATTCATTATTATTCTTATTTATTATTATATTTTAATTTTTTCTGAATTTCTCATTCTGAAGCTTCTGATGGTTTTTTTCTAAGATGGCTTTCCACTCATTTCCACTAATGTGTATGTTTGATGCTAATGCGATACTCAGCATGCATTTGTTATTTGCCATGGAAGCCAATTCCAACCTAGGAATAAACTGACTTCTAAAATCGTTATACTGACTACAGAAACAATGCTGGACTTCGGAAACTATCCTCTGGGTAGCAGCAAATCAGTTGAGTGCTCTGGATAATATCAACGCTCAGCCTCTGCACTGTTAAACCCACACAACATCCCGTAATGGCAGCACGGGAATCTTCACGCCACTCACGACAGGTCGGTGAACAGCTTCTCAGTATTTCTATTTTGTTCTCGCTCCTCACCTACATCCTAGTCGAGTTGTTTGTAATTTCTTCTAAAAATCAAAATTAAATGATTTGATCATAACAGCTTACTTCTTCTTCTTCTCCAATATAGAGACTCCAGGGATGGGAAGTAATATCAGATGCAGAATGCTTCTGCCACGCCTGTTGCAGGAACGACGTTATGTGCCAAATTAGACACTGTTCCAGGCATTTGTGTGAGGGCAATTCACTCATGAAAAAGCAGAACAAAGTATCCTCTCCGCGCAGCTGGCAAAAGGTGAGTTGCATGAAGAAAATATCTGTGGAAAAGAATGACCACCATGACTCACCTATTGAACCTGTCCAAATGCAATGTTTTTTCTCCTTTAGAGAATCCTTTTTTATATGGATAAGGGGATTCTCAGATATTCAAATGACCCAAACAGGATGTAAGTAAAGTTAGCATCACTTTTTTGAGCTTTTGTGGAGTAATAAAAATATCTGATTCTTTCAGTGTTTTCTGTAAGTGTAACTTCTCACAAATCCTCAGATTGGTCAGAGGCAAGGTTCACACGGATCTTTAGATGTTGAGTCTGCGGTCATGTCTGTGAACAGGGAAAATCGAAAGCGCACATCGACCTTGGATGCTGGCCCACAGCTTGTACACCATGTCAAGGTGTGGTATATGTATAATTGAGAATGTAGGGGTGAAGGCCCTATGAAATCAGTTTTATTTTTTTCAAAATTCAATTTTTTCCGTTTTAATTTCTCAACTCCTTTTTAATAGTTAAATTAAAGTTTATTAATCAAAAAAACCATGAAATATGTACATTTTCACATCAATTTAATAAGTTTAACAGAAATCACGTTTTAAGGCCCTATGAAATGTTTTATTTTTTTCTCACCATATTTTTTATTGTTACCAGATTCTGTGTTTTAGCATGTCTAATTATATGAATGCATAAAACAACATTATTATTATTATTATTATTATTACTACGTATTAATTTTATTAGATTATTATTATTTTTTTTATTTTTTTTTAAAATTGGGCCTTTTTTTTTTTCTCAGAAATTCTGAGTCAGAAATTTGTTGTGTGTGTGTATTTCAATTTTTTCTGGTTATCAAATGAAGGCATAACTACTTTCACTTATCTTTTAATTATTGAAAATTAAGCAAACTTTATTTTTTTGGCAAATAAAGGGGATTTACTATAAAAATGAAACCATGGAAGTAATGTTGTGTGATTTTTATTTCTTAAAAAATGTTTGTTTCATAGCCTATTTTTAGTAGTAGTAGATTCTTAGTAGATGTACACTTCTACTGAAAAAATAGACTTCAAATCAAACCGGGACTTTTATTTTTTGACGGGTTTGCCCGTGAATATCTTTACAGTTCGTGTATGTGATATGACGCGCTAGTTTTTTACTGTGAAATCAACACGGGTTAAAAAAATGCTCATGAAGTGACTCTCTCTCCGCTCTCCGAGCAGTTCTGGAGATGTTCATGTATTCTACGTCCGCATTTTTAGTGAGACAGGGCAGACGCTAAAATCACGCGTGAGCGTCACGCATAATGCTTCAGATCTATGTGTGTAGGTAAATGGAAACCGGCGCGTCTGCCAACATTCATTGACCAGAGATGCGCAGAACATGCAAAGGATTCATATTTAAAATAGACTTCTCTTTTCGCTTCTTGCGGCTCTAATAGATTACATAGATATTAGTGTCATCCCATATCCGTGTATTTGATGTGTAATGACCCTAACGTTTTATGAATTCATTAATTCAATTTTGAAGACATTCTGTGGACATCTGCTGTTAAAAAAAAAAACTGTGAATTTCTCCCGTTTTTATTATGGACTGGATCCGCAATTCCGTCCGGCGTTTTCCCCGCATCATGGAAATCATAGGGCCCTACTGAGAATGTTATAGTAGTAGTGGGGGGGGGGGGTAGTAGGTTTGATATTTAAATTCAGTGCACAGTAGCGGAGCCTGCTGAGCTTGAGGTCAAATCTGACTACTCTCCGGCAGCAATAAAATCAAGAGTGTTCAACTGGGCCAGGCTGCGTTCTCAAACCACGTAAAAAAAACAGTACATTCGATTCTGCTTTCTTCAAGAACTAATACACGGCCGTCAGGCTCCGGTTTATAAAAAAAAATAACAAACAAATAATGTACTGTTTTTGTTTTAGACTATCATCACAGTTTCAATGAGGCAATGAGTGTTTTGTAAATATTTAGAAAATGCGTTGCACATAAAAATTCGGTTCTGAGATTTTCTTTGTCAATGGAGATTTTCTTTCTTCATTCTCCATCTGCGCACCAATGTTTGGCGTACTAAATTTAATTTACCAGCCATTCAGAAACTTTTACCTAGCCAAAACAACTATACCAGCTTATCAGAGTTTAAGTTTTTGATTTAAATATTCATGGTCCGATTTGACCACTGCCCCTTTTCTTTTTCTTTTTTATGAAATAGAAGCATTGTTTTGCATATAACTTCAATGTGTTTTTTCTTGCCAAAAGTTCTCTGATTTCTCGTATTTCCAAAATAATCTGATTCTTATTTCCAAATATAGTAGATTTTGAATTTATTTGGTTTAAGTGATAGATTAGTGGACAGGCTGCCAATTAACAAAGTGATCATCTGTTTCCTAACAAACGCCACAAATAATCACCTCCATTGTAATGCATTAAAAAAAGTCAAACTGGGTAAGTGCAGTGGTTTAATAAAGAAAAATCTTGTTCTCCCAAAATAAATAATGACATAATTATACCCCAATAATGATGATAAAATTCCCATGCATTTTGCACCAGCAAATTAATGGTAAATGTTTTTCAAAAGGAAGCAATATGCAATATGCGCCATGTTGCCCCCCAAAAAGTCTTGGACATGACATCATTTATCAAACACCAGGGGCTTTAACAGAACTAAACAGGGCCACTATACTGAAATAACAAACACTTTGGATATGCCATTGGCATTCACCAAAAGATAAACGGACATATCTGTGACTGGCAACACTGTCAAATTGTAATAGAATTGAATAGAATTAAATGCATGAATAGAATTAAATCGTAGCACAATAAATTTGCTTGTGAAAAACTCTTATTGTAAAGATTTGTTTGTGGGTGTGTTGACTTGTTTTCTCCTTCCAGGCAAAGAGTGACGATATATTCTACATCTGGCTGACCAAACTGACTGCCCATCGGCATTTCAAGAAGAATGAGGCTATAAACCTGCACCACGGGGTCCTTCAAGCCCTCTCGGACAGGAGACCAACCAGCCATGCACTTTGCCTGCCATGGCGAGCGTCTTTGCCGCAGAGAAACAAGTAGTGATGGTGGGCATTTGTGTTGTCATCTTAACAATTTACATTAAATGTACATTTGGTCAAGTAAGCAGATGCTTTTATCCAAAGAGACTTACAAATGAGGGCAATGGAAGCCAATCAAACAACAACAAAGAGATGCAATAATGCGCAAAAGTGCCATAAGTCTCAGTTAGCATAACGCCAGTATACGTAGCCAAGGTTTATGCATATGTAAAAAATGACAAACAGTTAGAATAGAAAAAGAGTTAGAAAATAACTAGTGTTTTGTTTTTTTTTAAATGAAAAAACATAGAAATACAAAAAAATAGAGAAGCTAGTGTTAGTTTCTTTTTCAAGACAACAAGCAGTTAGATAAATGATAGAGTGCAAGTCGGAAAGGAATATAAAGAATAGAATTAGAATAGAAAGTGCCCTAGAGTTAGAGGACCCCCAAAGCGGCCAATAAGATAGGAAGAGATGTGTTTTTAGCTGACTCTTGAAGATAGCTAGTAAGGCGCTGCTGGGATTGAGTGATGGAAAAGGCTCTCATGCACCTGAAGAGGGAGAACAGTTGATGTAAAAGTGATGCATAAAAGAATAGTGAAAGTGATTTTGTGCCTCTTGGGAATGAACAATAATGTGCTGTTCACTTGCAGAATTTGCAATCTTAAATGTGATTGCGCTTTAGACAGGGGTGTCAAACTCAATTCCTGGAGGGCCGGGAATTCAGTTTGACACCCCTGCTTTAGACCATCTTTATGTAACTTTTTTTGTTTGTTTTTGTTACATTTTCGCTGCCTTAAAGTTTTCCACATTGAGCTGTTGCACATTTGTCTCTTCTCTAGATGCCACGTTATCAAGAGCTCAGTATCATGGCTTGAGTCAGAGATGCCTGGTTCCCCAATTAGCCTCTTCATCTCAAGGAAATACTAAAGTATCTGATTGGCTCAAAAAGACATGACATGGAAGGCTGAAAATATTCAAAATGCACCTTCTAATACCTTTAACTTCAACATGAGTATATGGGGCCAGTGTGAGATATGCCTACTAATTCAACACTACAGTATATTCAAATAAAATAATTAAACAAAAAAAAAAAATCAAATCAAAACTTAATCAGGTTAAAGGTTAATCAGGTCTTTCCAAATGTTTGTGTGCAAACATTTTTAAATTGCACAGTTTCTGGTATACACTGATGACAGAGTTGTCAGTTTTTTGTTTGTTTGTTTTTTTGGCAAATTTGACCAAGTGCAAAATAGCATCAAATGTTATTCAATGTAATGTTATTTGGACCATTTCTAAAAACAAAACAAAAACGACGAAAGAACACTATTCCTTTAATTATAAAAAAAGAAAATAATATTATTGAGCTTAACTTAACCTCAACAAAAATCAACCCTATCAACAAAACAACCCACCAGTCAGCCAGATTTATCTAACCTATCTATCTAAATTAACCAGAAACTTCACTGGCATGAGGGTGGTCTTCCCATCACAAACACGGAACCTTGAACATCGAATCAGCATGCAGGTGAGTCTGACACAGAATGGACAGGACATATGCTGTCTTTATGCAGAATATAAAGCAAATGTGAGAAGTACAAATGGTGATTATTTTATAACAGTAGCAGTGTTAAATAGCAAAGAGGTAAACGTGTTGCTTATTTTTCAGAATCTTACTCTTGAGAAACCCAAAAAGAAGTCTGGAAAGATCTGGGGTCACTCCCGAACGCTGTCAAGAGTCGAATCACTTGGCTTTGTAAGTTCATAATGGTATTCCTTGTTTGAGATTTAGAAATTTTTCTAGTGCTGGGCAATGATTAATCATGTTTAATTGCATGCACATTTATTTTTTTTTTTGTGAATTGTTTTAAAACCACAGAACAAAATTCTAATAATCAAACTGAACAAAAACATTAATGAGTATGGGACCCACAAAGATTAAAGATCAAAAACATTAAAAAATATTGTCCCCTTTTTTCTAATTCATAGATATCAAATGCGATTTTAATGACAATTTGACCACTCAAGTAAGAAACGTCCCTGGTTTCAATTTCAGAAAACTAGTCACCTTAAATTAACAATCAATCGATTAATCATTAACTTTAATACTGCAAGATGCATCTACTGTGATGTCATATAATCAACAGCGTAACAGAATGTGCAAATGCCATTTTAAAAGCCAATTTAGCCAAATTCTTCCGTTTCCGCCAATTTTTTATTTAATTTTTTTTTTTAGTCTAAAAAGGCAAGTAGTATTGTAAACTGATCATTCAGTTTTAGATCATTATCAAATGATCATTTGATAAAATGAAGTGAAGCGAGCATGCTGTCTTTGAGATCATTTTACGTTAAATGGCAATACTAAGTTTTTCATTTTCGGTAGTGAATGTTGATACATTGTTCAACTTAAGACCACATTTGAATGGTTAACGCTTACTGTATCATAAATTGCTATAGCTGTTCCCATGGCCAGTGTGAAAAATTTGATTTTTTTTAATTTATTTTTTTCAGCGTTCTAGTGCAGAAAATGCAGACATTTTTCATGCCGACCGTATTTCCATTACAGCAAAGAAATTGTCATAATGTCAAAATAATGTTTCATGAATAAAAAAAAAAACCACTAACTGTAACACATTGTTTAAACAAATTGACACAAATTGTGACTTAAGCTGAATTCACGCTAAGCTGCTTTTTCTTCAGGCATTTGAAAAAATATTTATGAAAATTAGGATTCAAGGGTTTATCTGGAGTGCTGTGTGAAAGTGAAAAAATAATAAGGCAATCTAAACTGTATTGTTTTGCATAATAATCTAACATTTTACTATAATATTTTTGTGGAAGCTGTGAAGTTTATGCATCAGATATTCAGCCCCTCGAATTAAGCATTCAAACAACATCACAAGAATACTAGAAAGAATGATAATCTGTCTTACAGTACAACACCAGTGACATTAAGATGATGTGACCGCACTACTGTGTAAGAATTTTCAGCACAACCTCGCCTGTGTGTCTTTTGTCGCTCTATGTAAACGTATCCTCAAATTCTCTAAAGGTCTGCACACACAGCAAGATCTTCATGTTAACGGAAGAGAAGACAAAAGTGCTGAAGACCTCAGCTGTGTGGGAGCACTTTAAATATAGTGAGGACAAGACAAAGGAATTATAACAACAGAGTCCTTTTACACATATAATCAACAATTCACCTTTATCCGGATGTTGTCCACATACACATTGAAAAGACAAGTGTAAACACACTTCTGATCAGTGTGTCCTGGTCCAGAGATAGTCGAGGATGCATTGTGATCGGATCTCAGTGTAATGTTAACACAATCCAGCCATCGTGTCTGCATTCACAGGTCGACATCATGCAAAATGCTGCCCCCTCTCTCGCGAACTGTCCGAAAAAGACTAAGAACAACCGTGTGGAGACTAGTGAGACTCCTACACTAATCTTTGATTTGTAAAATTTCCCGTGACTGAAAATGCTTTTCAAAAGAAAACCAACCACTTCAGGTTGACTTTGCACGGGGCTATACTCTGCAGACTTACCTCAGACTTATTTGTTTAGTTTATTAAAAGTTTATTACTTCCGAATGTGTCCATGTCCATATTGTACCAAAATGTGACACTGCACTCCCTTGGGTCCGCAGCAACACACCCGCCATGCGTGAAGTCGATTGGATGAACAGTTCTCGACATAATAAAAACACAAACAGACATAAAAAAAAACAAAAATACATACACAAACACACAGAATAACTACCTTTATTAGAGAGAAGAATATGTTCAGCCCCCTTCCTCTGAAGCTTTGAGTATCCTGTATTAATCACTACCGAAGCTTCGACGCTCCAAAAATGGTATTCGGACCAGCCCTAGTTTCAATGCGGCCTAAATGTAAAAGTGTGTGAAACCCTCCTGTGGCAAGGTTTCTTCAGCCATAACCTGTGCAAAACTCTGCATTTTTATTAGTCTGAGTTGATGTAGGATTATTTTCTAGTAGCAATATGTAACATTTTGGTTTTATGCCTCTTTGATTTTCTAGGCCACCATGAGTGTTTTTCCCCCTTAAGTGGTCTTTTTTTCATATGAAAACATTTTGCCCTAATACATATGCACAGTATGCAGGTTTAATGAATGAGGTGCATGAGGTTGAATGTCTTTCTATCTTTATTTCTGAACTACTGCTTCTGTTTCCTGTTGTAATAATTGTATTTCCATCTCTGACTTTTGGAGCAGTTTTCTTCGAGCCACTTGGGCACATCAGCTGGCTTGGCTGCTTCCCTTCAGTCCATCCCAGATTACGTTTACTCCCAGCTGTCCACGCCTGCGGTCTCCTCACCAGAAGGAAAGCAACTACAGTTAGACATCTGTGCCTTGTGTGACAAAGGTACATGATCTCATTCATTCTGTTTCTACAATTTTAAATGCTGCTGTAAATTTGTAAAGTGTCCAAGAAGAAACATTCAGACTATTCATACCTGTATGATGGAGGGGTGAAACCTTCACAAATAATAGGAAGAATCCTGAACTGGCTCTGAAGATGAACAGAAGTAGTGCAGCATGTGTGCTACTAACTTTTCTATGCGGACTGACTCGGAGGGGCTGCGCAGTGACTGTGTTATTTCAAGCGCATCATTCAATTCAAGTTTATTTGTATAGCACTTTTTACGATACAAATCATTGCAAAGCAACTTTACAGAAAATTAAGTTTCTACAATATTTAGTAGTAGCTTATCAGTGGTGACTGTCAGTTCATGTGCATATGGCAGAAATGTTCAGAAAAAATCAATAAAAGACGTAAACAAACAGATGATTAACACTATTAACAGCAATTATGCAATCAAACTTATAGCAAAATGTGGTAGTTCTGTATGTTGTCTCTGGGTTAGCGTCCTCTGAGGGGTTGCATCATCTCTTCTCAGGTGTTCTGGATCCAGACTGGAGCTTGTGTAAATCCTAGTTACCACGGGATGTAAATCCCAAGCAGAAACAGAGAAACAAAATAGAGACATAATTAGCGAAGCTGCTGTTCCAGCCAAGTAAAATTAATTAGTTTAACCCAAGCTAAAGAATAATAATGCATATTTGATCAGATATAACTGCAGTCCAAAATTATGAGATGCATTATTTGAATGCTTAGCCAAAGAGGTGTGTTTTTAATCTATATTTAAACCAGAGGAAGTGTGTCTGAACCCCGAACATTATCAGGAAGGCTATTCCAGAGTTTGGGAGCCAAATGCGAAAAAGCTCTACCTCCTTTAGTGGACTTTGCTGTCCAAGGTACTATCAAAAGTCCAGCGTTTTGTGACCTTGGGAAGCGTGATGGGTTGTAGCGTGGTAGAAGACTAGTTAGGTACGCAGGAGCTAAGCCATTAAGGGCCTTATAGGTAAGTAATAATATTTTGTAACTGATACGGAACTTAATAGGTAGCCAGTGCAGAGACTGTAGTATTGGGGTAATATGATCATATTTTCTTGACCTGGTAAGGACTCTAGCCGCTACATTTTGGACTACCTGTAGCTTGTTTATTGAGGATGCAGGACAACTCAGCTAGGAGTGCATTACAATAGTCCAGTCTAGAGGTCATGAATGCATGAACTAGCTTTTCTGCATCAGGAACAGGTAACATGTTTCGTAGCTTGGCAATGTTTCTAAGATGGAAGAATGCTGGTTTGTAACATGAGAAATATGATTTTCAAAAGACAAGTTGCTGTCTAATATAAAACCCAGATTTTTGACAGTCTTTTCTGAGGGCAAGTAACAGTACATCCGTCTAATTGCAAATTGTAATCTACGAGATTCTTGTAATGTTTTCTGGCCCAATAAGTAATATCTCTGTCTTATCTAAATAAAATAAGAAAAAAATATTTCACACAAAATCTTACATTTTTAACACACGCTGTTAGCTTGGATAATTTTGAAGTTTCACCTGGTCTTGTTGAGATATATAGTTCAGTATCATCAGCATAACAGTGGAAACTAATCCCATATTTTCTAATGATATTACCAAGGGGCAACATGTATATTAAAAATAGCAGAGGACCTAGGACAGATCCTTGTGGCACTCCATATTTTTATGGTGATAAATGAGATAACTCCCCATTTACATAAACAAAGTGGCAGCGATCGGACAGGTAAGGATCTAAACCATCTTAAAGCCTGCCCTTGGATACCTGTATAGTTTTTTAATCTATCTATGAGTATGTCGTGATCTATGGTGTCGGAACGCAGCACTAAGATCAAGTAAAACTAGCAATGAGATGCAGCCTTGATCTGAAGCAAGAAGCAAGTCATTTGTAAATTTTAACAAGTGCAGTTTCTGTGCTGTGATGGGGCCTGAAACCCGACTGAAATTCTTCATAGAGATATTTTTTTTTGTTGGAAGGAGCATAATTGAGCAGACACAACTTTTTCTAAAATGTTAGACATAAATGGAAGATTTGAAATGGGTCTGTAATTTGCCAGTTCACTAGGATCTAGTTGTGGTTTCTTAATAAGAGGCTTAATAACCGCCAGCTTGAATGGTTTTGGGACGTGACCTAAAGGTAACGATGAGTTAATAATATTGAGAAGTGCTTTTTCTGCTACAGGTAACAAAACTCTTTCAGTAATTTAGTGGGTACAGGATCTAATAAACATGTTGTTGGTTTTAGATGCAGTGATAAGTTTATTTAGCTCTTCCTGTCCTATAGTTGTTAAAGCACTGCCGTTTATCTTTGGGTGCGATGGATAAACCTAAAGTATTCGACACTGTAGAATCTACATTTGTTATTGTATTTCTGATGTTATCTATTTTATCAGTGAAGAAATTCATAAAGCTCATTACTATTTAACTGTGAGGGAATATTTAGATCGGGTGGCGTCTGGTTATTTGTTAATCAAGCCACTGTGCTAAATAAAAACCTTGGACTGTTTTGGCTGTTTTCTATGAGTTTGTGGATATGCTCGGCCCTGGCAGTTTTTAGAGCCTGTCTATAGCTGGACATACTGTTTTTCCACGCAATTCTAATATAAAGTGGGTATTACTGTCGTACCATGGCACAGTACGTTTTTCTCTAACCTTTTTCAATTTGATGGGGGCAACAGCTTCTAATGTTCATTAGAGAAGATAGTGCCCATGTTGCCAGTCATTTTGTCCTAGTTCATGTGTATTTATGGGTACACAGAGCAGTTGAGATAAATCAGGCAGGTTATTTGCAAATCTGTCTTTGGTGGCTGGAACAATAGTTCTGCCCGGATGATAACGCGAAGCTATATAGTTATCAATACGCAAAATGCACGTATTATACAAGTAAATGGTCAGTAACATCATCACTTTGAGGTATGATATCTATGTCAGTAAGATCGATTCTATGCGATATTATTAAATCTAGCGTATGATTAAAACGATGAGTGGGCCTGGTGAGATTTTGCTTTACTCCAAAACAGTTTAATAAGTTAGTAAACGCAAGTCCTAATGCATCATTTGTATTATCAATATGAATGTTAAAATCTCCGGAAAATTCAGCGCTTTTATCAGCGGTAACCAACAGGGTCTGAGAGGAAATCTCCAAATTCTTTTAGGAATTCTGTATATGGCCCTGGTGGTCTATACACAGTAGCCAGAGAAAGAGATACAATAGATTTCTTTGCAATATCTGACAAGTGTAACATTAAGCATAAGTATTTCAAATGATTTAAACCTGTATCCCTGTTTTCTGGGTAACACTGAGAAATATCACTATATATTGTTGCAACACCGCTGCCACGATCAGTCTGACGGGCTCATGCTCATAACAGTAGCTTGGTGGAGTAGACCAATATAATCATTTGGTTTGAGCCAGGTTTCAGTCAAGCAGAGTACATCAAAACTATTCTCTGTGATCATTTCATTTACAAATAACTGCTTTGGGTGTGATTTGATCTAATGTTTATTGAGCCCAAACTTTAAATAATGTGTTTTGTTCCTTTATTTTACGTTTTTCTGGTTGTAATCACGATACAGATTTTTTCTAGATCCTACATTAAATTTATATTTTGACCTCACTATTCGGGGGAACAGACACAGTCGTTGTAATAGATTGGACAGCGCAATGTACTTCTAATTTAAGTGGGTAGAACAAAAAGCCATCATAGCAGTTATTTTGAGAAATGGCTGCTACTAGTCAAAATGGAGCGTAGAGTCCTGGAGATGTTGGTCCGACAGGAGTTTTGCTCCGACTCTGCTGGGGTGCAGGCCATCAGCGCGGGAAAAAAAAAGCCTAGGTCGCTCCCCAGAAAAGATTCCAATTATTAACAAAGAGCAGTTTCTGTTCTTTACACCATGACAATAACCATTCATTTAAAGCAAAAAGTCTACTGAACCTTTCGTGTCCTCTTCGATACGTGGGCAGCGGTCCTGACACGATGGCCGCGCGTCGCCGCGGGCGTCGTGCTGCGAAACACGTCTCGATCAGGCTCCTGAAGAGAGTCCTCTTCAGTGTCTCCGTCTGCCGCTGCGTGGTCGGTGTCGTTAACCCCGCGTGAAGCACGACCGCTCTGGGGCTCTCGTCGGCCTTCAGGATCGCGGGTTATCTGCGCAGAAAACAACATTGAGAACACGAGCACCAGGGAGGACACAGTGAGTGTGCCCCTTACCTTCGGCTAACGTAGCACGGACATGTCGGACGATGGTGTCTCCGACGATCACAGGCGTCTCGCGTTCGTCTCGTGGAGGGGAGAGAAGCGGTTCCGGTGTGGAAGATCTCAGAAGACCGGAGGGGGAGAAGTCGTCGCCCGGGGCCTGGCATCGCTGTCCTCCGCTGCGGATGCACCCAGGGTCCCGGTGGTGTCCCGGCGCCCCGAAGGCGTGAAGGACATCTGGGGCAGATCGCGTTCTGGTTGCACCGGGCCTGTGCAGAGAAACACACGGGGTGGAGGTGGTGGGACTGTTAGCAGCGCGCTGTATACTTACCCTAGGACTTGTGAGCGTCAGCCCGGGAGGTTTCCAGCGCGGCTCTCCGCCTCTCTCAGCTGGCCCTGCCTCTGCTCCAGGACCCCGAATCTCTTCTTCCTCCAACGCCTCCTCAGCTCGAGCTGCACCGAATGCATCTCGAACGTTTCGTCACCTGCACTCAAAGGTAGACAAACATTCCCCATTAAAGCAAGTTACAGTGAGTAAAGCAATTGTAATGTGTGTGAATAGAGTATTAGCGATGCACGCGGGTTTAGCGACAACACCTAGTCTGGTGGATTGCTAATGGGCTATAAGCTACTAGCGGACTCTGGGAAATCAAAAATAGATAAAACTAGTGATAACAAGGCGCTCTGTTGTTTTTTGTTGTAGAATACGATATAACAACACATAAAAAAAAAAAAAATGATGTATAAAATAAAATATATATAAATATAAAAAAAAAATATAATAAAAAATAGACGATAGAGAAATAACGTGACGGAGCTCAAACTAGAGGCATACGACAGCAACAAACAGGGATAAATGGGCATAAATGCTCTGTGCCACTCTGTATTGGCGCCTTTAGTATTAAATACTTTTCTGTCCAATCAAATATTATTAATAGTCTTTCTTGTTCTGTCCTATCATTTGTTGCTGCCTTTATTACTGTGCTATACATTTAAAAGAAACGTCCTTTTATATTTCTATATTAATGTATTTACTTGTTTTTTTCATGTATTTTATAACAATACAAAGAGCAATGTGTAACATTTTACCAGATTTTAGACACATTCACTTTTATTTGTAAATTATATTTCACTAGATTTTATAAAATTGTGCACCCGTAATTTTTATATTTTGCTGCTGAATTATACACCGACAACGTACAAAAAGCTCAAAAAGCACTAATTACTTTAAATTCAAAATGCAAGTCCTGGAAAAGCCTTGAAACAGCCATATTTTTGAGAAGGTACATGAATTTTTAAAGGGCAGTATATATGAAAGAAGTGATACACCCCCCCCCCCCCCCCTATCACGAAAAAAAAAAAAAAAAAATACGCAAAATTAACGATGCAGCACATCTGATATAAATACAGAGCTGTCTGGCTTTTAGCAGCGCACGAGCTACCGCGATATTACTCCTTGAGGTGAAAAGCGGACTCACGATATTAGTACAAGTTGTGTTTGTGGTAAAACTTTTGATAGTCCTTGCAATATATTGTTAGGTCTTTTATTGCATGTGCTGTTCGTTTGGGTTTCATTTGGGAACGCATATAAAGTCTGACGCCTTTGTACTTTTATTATTTACAAACGTGGAGCTCATATCCATCTCAGCCGCTTGGGACACAAACTCTTCCTCTGCATATAAAAAAAGTGAAAGTGGCGTGACATACAGCCAAGTATGGTGACCCATACTCAGAATTCGTGCTCTGCATTTAACCCATCCAAAGTGCACACACACAGCAGTGAACACACACACACCGTGAACACACACCCAGAGCAGTGGGAATCATTTATGCTGCGGCACCCGGGAGCATTTGGGGGTTCACGGTGCCTTGCTCAAGGGACACCTCAGTCGTGGGATTGCCGGCCCGAGACTCAAACCCACAACCTTATGGTTAGAAGTCAAACTCTCTAACCATTAGGCCACGACTTCCCCTCCACGACTTCCCCTATGCTGTGAGTTTGGGTTGCTTAACATTCATCTAGGAAAACAGTGCATGTTATCTAACTAGATTTGTAACGTAAATAATTTAACCAACACAGGAGAATTCATCAACATATTTCTAAGTATGCGATTTGTTGTACATCGCGATTTCAAAATAAAAGTTCAAACCCTCACTCTGAGTTTGCAGGTGGCCAAATATGAAAATGACATGGATTTAAACGTCCTTGAATCATGCTGTAAAGTAGAGCTTAGATCGGGCCCAACAAATCAAGCCCGACCCTACCCGAGCACGTTGTGTCCGAGCCCGGCCCGGCCCCGACACCTTCACTCTAATTCCCGACACTTTGTATCACTTGTTTGACTAATTATGAGCCCTTTTAATATGTGGGCCGCTATAACCAGGGGCTTATCAAAAATTTTTTTTAACGCAGGTGCTGCTGTGCTAGATCATTTAGGCTACAGGGGGAACTATTAATAAACTATTAATACTATTAATAAATGAGCAAAAATTGGCCACTCAAAATTAAATATTAAATTATTTTAATTATCATAAAGTTTTAATTTTATTTAATTGAACAAGCACAACATTCAGCATTCAATCAAATATTCTTAAAGATTAATTATTATTAATAATGTTACTTCTTCAAAATATTATTTCAACATAATGTGTGCGTGCAACAAGCAAGATGTGCGTTTGTAAATTCAGTGACAGCGTGTTACGAGTTTCAAATGGTTTAAGTGTGACCGCGGCATGCCGGCGCCTCCATGTCATTATTATATTGTCTGCTATATTGCTTTTTATGTATTAAATCCAGGCAATTGGTTGATGAAAAATGTATTAAAATTAAGATACAACTTATACTAAATGAAATTCACTTTAAAGAAAATCTTTCTTCAAAACAAAGCTTGACAAACTTGAAACTAAATGTGCTTATTTAATGGCTAAAACACGTAGGCTACAGACTCTCTTTTTGTACAAATTGCAGCACATTCATTTAATTCTGAATTTTGCACATGTAAGTTGAAAGGCATTTGTTTGTGCATAGTAAAACATATCTGTAACATTTATCAAGTTCATAATTGTGCGTGCATTTATTAATTATCTTAATGAATAATACGACAAGGAAGAAGCATGTAAACTGCGTTGTTTGTTTATTCAGAAATAACTGAATGGATCGTAAATGGATCTGAAATTCCGAATGAAGAAACATAAAAAAATAAAACCGTGATGAACACACAAAATGATGGCCTATGACCGTTTTTTTTTTTTTTTTTTTTTTCTGTCATAGGCGAGCAGCGTGCCGCATTTAATGCACGAGACAAAGCCAACACATGTTGTCACTCCCCACGACTAGTTTAAAATGTTTCCATACCTCCGATTTTCCTGTTTAAAATGAAAAATTATCTTGTTTTCATTTTTTCTTTGCTTCTTCAAGCTACATGTTGCACTTAAGCTACTGAATAGTACAGCACGCACAGCAGGTGTGATGCGTCACCTCTATGTGCGTCACGCGTGCGAGAGTGCGAGTGGACGAGACGCTGAGCATGACACGTGACGTGCTTTATCAAGGGCCCGACCTGACCACCCGGCCCCGAGGCGACGGTGGCGGGAAATGGGTCGAGTCTGGGCTCGGGCAGAGATCATAAAGCTCTACTGTAAAGTGAACAATGGCCAGACCGTTGGCGCCCTCTGCAGGTATTTCTTATAATGCATAATATACTTAAATTGGTTATGTTCATATTTTGTGTAGGCATATTACATTATGTAGGCTTTTTTTTTTTTTTTTTTTTTTTTCCAGGGTTGTTCAATACAACCATATAATTACTTGGGTTAGATACTTTATTTGAACCAATTATTATTGCCTCATCGTTAGTTTATATATAAAGAGTCATACTAAAGCCTGTTTTTTTTCACTTAGGTCTATTTGTATTAAAAAAAAATACATATCAGATTACTCAATTATCAAAATAATCAGTAGATTATTTGATTACCAAAACAATTATTAGTTACAGCCCTAGATTAGTTAATATTTCAAATGCATTGTTTTGATTTGTGTGATTTTTAAAATACAAATGTTCTCATATTAAAAAAAAAAAAAAAAAAACTTTATAAATTGTATGAAAAAAAAAAAGTTTAAATAAGGAAATTGATAACTTTGCCATAATATCCTTTCCTTTCAAAGTTGCCACAGTCATTGCATACTTTTGTGCTGCACTTTTAGTGCCTTTTTTTTTTTTTTCTTTTCTTTCTTTTTTTTTTTTTAGAATTTTAAGATAACAAAATAGTTTAAGATCTCTGATTTTGGTCCTTGAAAACCAATAAAGTACTGCTTAAAGTCCTTGAAGGACAAAAAATTTACTCATTTTGCAGTTTCTGTACGAACCCTGTATACACTAACCTAGGTTATAATAGTATTTTTGTCATAGATTGTTATTTTTCATTATAATGAAGTGGTCTATATGTAGTAGATTGTGTTTAACACACAAAAGAGTGACGATCAGGTCAACACAAAATTATAGAAATTCTACATTGATTAAAATAAAAAATATCCTGCGCTGATATCAGATTGGATCGGTATCAGCAGATACTCACAATTTTTTCAGAACCAATCCAATACCAAAAATGCTATCGTTGCATCCCTACACATCTTGTGTTGATCTTGTTCTGAGATAAACGAACAAAATTAGTCGTTTGGCAGCTTGCTTTCAGTAAAAGCTGTTTTTGCACTTAAAAGGAAGTTTTGAGTTCTGAAGCTTACAGTAATGCTTAAATGTTTCCTTCATCTATGAGATGATTTAATGTCTTCCTTCAATATGTAGGGGGACGTGATGACTTCATATCACAGTTTCATGTGTGGGGAAAAACATACATATATGGAGTACAACAGCGTACTAAGTTTGCAAGATGGAGCACCGTTCACGAAATACACACAGCTTTGTATATGTTGGTTCTTATTGAAACCCTCTCCCATAGTTTTAATATGTTTTGGTTTTACTGAGTACTATTATTTATTATAGTTTGTATATATAGCCACGGCGAACACATACATATATATATATGTGTATAAATAAGATATAGTATATGCATGGTGGTATATTTGAGTATTTATATTGTGTGGTGTAGTGTAATATAGTAGGTGGGGTGAATATAAATGGGATATGGAGATATAGAAGTATTGTGTGTGTGTATGTATGTGTAATCTAAAATGATTTGATAGTGTACATGTGAGGAAAGTAAAGATATGATAAAAATAGATCATACATAAGAGACAGGAAATAAGTGTGTATATAACTAACTATAGAGTTACATACTATATGTGTAGCAGACATATATACACATATATGATGTCTCGTATCATATATGATATATCTATATCAGTCAGTATATATGTGTGATATTATACACATAGGTATATACTGTGTGTATATATAGTGTATATTATAGCATCATAGTCAATACACTATATGATATATACCCATAGACTGTTTATAAAACTGGTGCGTATAGTATATACTACATGTAAATGTTTAATATAAGCATGTGATCTGGACTATATGGATATCCTATATATATTATATATGGTATTATATCTTATATATATATATATAATATAAATATATATATATAATATCCCCCCTAACCTACCTTAAACACAACCATCACAGAAAACTTCTGGCTTTTTTATAACACTGCTTAGTATGTTTAAGCCATTTAATTTACAAGGTCATAGGAAGTGTCCTTGTAAACAATGTTATTGCTGTAATACCCCTATTGTTATAAAAATTTGTGTCCTCCTAAACCGTCTGTTTAAAAAAAGAAAAAAGTAAAAACATACTTGAGTAAAAATAACTTTACTTTACAACTAAAGTTACAACTTCAAATTATACTGAAGCATTAAAGTAACCTCGCAAAAAACAAACAAACAAAAAAAACAAAAACAAAACAAAAAAAAACAGCAGGGAAGATTGTTTCATTCTACTGACAAAGTGAAAGTTGCATAAATTATAAATTGATTCAAGGTTGTTTTTTTTTTTTTTTTTTTCTCGGAATGACATTACAGGGTTTGGTTAATGGGGGGAAAAAACAAAACAAGCACAGTGGCCTGTGGTATGAAGCTAACTGAACAAACTCAGAGTTTGAGTAGGTTTACAGCTGACAAACCCAAACAAACCCAGCCTGGTTTAGATCAGGTTCAGTGGGCTCACAAAGCTTGATTTAAACGTTCTGTCAACTGCAGCAGTTTGATTCACTTCTCGCGAGAGTCATTGCAATTCACTTCTTTACTGAAGATTAAGAGATGTTATTAAAAATGTAATGAATTTAAAAGCTTTCACAAGGCAGAAATAAATGCTGCAGCAGCAAAAGTTTGAGAAGGCAGCAGAAAGAAAATATCTAGCTATGCATTTGAATCAAATAATAAAACAACAAACAAAAAGTTATAGTATATACAGTACAGGTCAAAAGTTTGGAAACATTACTATTTTTAATGTTCTTGAAAAGTTTCTTCTGCTCATCAAGCCTGCATTTATTTGATCAAAAATACAGAAAAAATGTAATAATTGTCGAATTATATATTAACAATTTAAAATAATTGTTTTAAACATTTATTATACTTTAATTATCATTTATTTCTGTTGAGTGCAAAGCTGAATTTTTTAGGATCATTATCACATGATCCTTTAGAAATCATTCTAAATATGATCATTCATTATCAAAGTTTGAAACAGTTCTGCTGCTTAATATTTTTTCAGAACATTGGATACTTTTTTTAGGATACTTTGATGAATAAAAAAAAAAAAAAGCTATGTTTTTTAAAATACAAATATTTTCGTAATAACAATATACACTATGGTCAGTAATTTTTTTTTTTTTTTTCTTTTTTTTTTAAATAAAAGTTAAATTGATAAAAAGTGATAGTAAAGAAAATATATTAGAATATATATTATTAGAATTTTATTTTGAATGAATGCAAGTTCTTTTTAACCTTTTATTCATCAAATATATTAGACAGCAGAACTGTTTCCAACACTCATAATAAATCAGAATATTAGAATGATTTCTAAATGATCATGTGATTCTCGACTGGATGTTACATGTGACACTGACAAGGCTGGAGTAATGATGCTGAAAATTCAGCTTTGCATCACAGGAATAAATTATTTTTTTTAAAGTATATTCAAATAGAAAACTATTATTTTAAGTTGTAATTTCACAATATTACTGTTTTTTTTTTTTTTCTGTATGTTTGATCAAATAAATGCAGGCTTGATGAGCAGAAGAAACTTCTTTCAAAAACATTAAAAATAGTAATGTTTCCAAAATTTTGACCTGTACTGTAGGTTTTACTTTATGCAAATTATTTATGAAAAATTTATAAAAAAAAAAAACAAAAAAAAAAAAAAATTTTTTAAAAATTAATGATGATGATCTTTTAGTTAGCTTTTAGTTTTTGTTTGGTTGCGGTACCAAACTTTACCTATTAGGTGCGAGCAAAGCTCTGCTGGTATACTCAGCGGTGGGATTTGATATTCCCAAATGCAGTGTGATTTCTCTCTTTCAAACATTAAAGGTGCATTCACAATTATTTTAGTAGACTCATACAAACAACACACTGACATCCATACCAACACACCTAGGCGATTATAGCTCCATTATTTATCCAGCTAGCTCTAATGCAGCGAAAGCAGAAAATAGGGAAAAAAAAAAAGCTTGTTTGCTTTGTAAGCCCAAACCTTAGAAAATGACACCACCTGGTACAAGAAAAAAAAGATAAATTTTGAAGCCTTGCCAACAGAATTGAAAGCCTATTAACAAAGACAGCATAATTTTATAGTATAAAATGACCCTGGGATTAAAAAATGTAGTTTTAATGGGTTTCAACGTGGATATTTTTCCTTAAAGGGTTAGTTCTGTCATTAATGAAATTTAATCTGCACTGTTTACGTTCAGTAGACAGCATGTGCATGCTGAACGTAAACAATGCTGATTTACGTTGATTACGTTCTGTGGATACTCTCCAAAACGGTGGAAGACGGCAACTTGGGCAGAAGAATTGCTAAATAAATTGTTTTCTTTGCGCACAAAAAGTATTCTCATAGCTTCGTAAAATTACAGCTGAACCCCTGCTGTCACATGCACTTTTATACCGATGTCCTACGTTTCTTTGTGTTGATCGTGGGAATATCATTGCTGTCTATGGAGGGTCATAGAGCTCTCAGATTCCATCAAAAATATCTTAAATTGTGTTCTGAAGATGAACAAAGGTCTTACGGGTTTGAAATGACATGAGGGTGAGTAATTAATGACAATTTCATTTTTGGTTGAACTACTGTAACCCTTTAAGGTCCTGAGTGTAATAAATCTCAATAGGTACACAAAGTACGTTAAAAGAAATGTGTATAATATATAAAAAAAAACTTATATATATATATATAATATATATATATATATATATATATATATATATATATATATATATATATATATATATATATATATATATAATTTTTTTTTTTTTTTTTTTTTTTGCCAAGATTTAGGCTGTTGGCATTAACACATGCAAAATAATAATAATATAAAACCATATTAAGTTAAGACAGTTGGAAAAGGTAGTCAGTGGAAGTACAGTGTGTCAGAACTCATAAGTATTACAGTGACAACTCTATACAAGCAAAACACGAGGGCTCATATCATAAGTTTTAAGACTCTTGTCTTTATTTTTCATATTGCCTGTGTGTAATTTCACTGGCTTCTGCAGCAGATCACACTGTAAATAAAAGCATAATCGCTTGCTCTATGTCCTCTGTGTACTTTCGTATGACGGCACACTGCACAAGTGTGTGCCAAGTCCACAGTTTTTCCCTGCAGAATTGGGCTACTTTATCCACTGTTGCCAGGGGTTGTTTTTTTCAACTCTGTGGGTTTAAGTGACCCCACTAATGCAATATTTGAGCACTAAGGCTCGCAAAATGAACGTAGTCAAAGAGAACCCAATCCAACAAATGAGATGAAAATATATACTTGGTCATTTTATTTATTCAGAAAATTATTTAATATTACATATCTGTGAGTGGCAAAAGTAGAGTCCATCTGTTTAAAGGTGTTTTCAATCATTGGCATGAATATCAGGTGTCAGTGCCTGGCCTGTTTTATTTAAAGAACAGAGATCTATCAAAGTCTGATCATGTTTGTGGAAGTGAATCTTGGGACAAACAAGGAGATTACTCTGCAAGTTAGCTGTATGCTTTGAAATGGCATCTTTTCACAAAATAACATTCTTCCTGAGGAGAAGAACCACAGAGATGTGCCATCGAGATTCCATCGGAAGACCTCACAAAATTTGTGAAAATTGGAGTGACCGACCCGAATGTTGGTGACATGCCACTGCAATAGATGTATCTTGCAGTATTAAGGTCAACCGTTAAGGGATTCATTGGGAATTTGTGTAAACTTACATCTCTAGTTGTTTTGCAATTAACAGCTACCTAAAAGCTTACAACTTGGGTGCTAGATGGTGCTATGAGGTTGTTGTTGTTTCTTGTGCAGTAGCCTACACAATGCAAGAAAGTTTGATTTTCAACTTTGAATTTAAAATCGTATTTTCTTTCATTCCTTCTTTTGTAGTACATTCATCCTTAAAATCCATCCATGAATCCCTGGCTGTAGAGCGTGAGCGTGTCAGACAGGCTTGGGCCGGACCTGACCTTCGGCAGTCAACCTCAGACCAGTTGGCCACATTGTGCACAACCCTCTCAGAGGTAAATCTGTCCTCCCCGTTTAAGATGGTACTAGTGCACTTCTGACTTGCACTGTGAGCTGATGCTACTAGTATCACCTATAAACAGTTTTTGTTATTGCTGACTAAGGGATAAGGTTAATATCTTGTGGTAATTGAAAGAATTATGTTTTAAAATCACTTGTTCATCCAGTAAGGTGTGTGTGTGTGTGTGTTAAACCATTTTATGTCCTGATATTTGCTGAATTAATTTAAATTATACACTGTATGTACTGTCTGTCATGTATGCTGTCTCTTGCCTTTTATGCTTAAATTGTGTTAGTTACTGACTTGACTTTTGTGTTTAGCTTGAGCTGCAGTCACGTTTAACCAGAGTTCACTCTGTGTCATTGTCATCTGATTCCTCAGATGAGTCCTACTGTACTGTGCGCCAGGATCAGGTGTGTGCTTCCCCACGTCTGAACTTTTAAAGTCAATGGTTTTTATTTATTTATTTAAAATAAATCTGTTGTCATTAAGCAGGACACTCCCTCTCAGGACCGTAAGCTCTCTCGTACACCTTCAGTAGCAGACTCTACAGCAGAGTATTTTTTGATGCCAGTGAGGTGGTTTGTGAGCAATTTGTCTGAAAATGAAACCTCTGATGAATCTGGAATGAGTGATGTCACCACAAGCAACTCTGAAACCAGAGGAAAGGCCACAGTATGCTCTACAAATTAGCTAAAATGCCTAGTGCATGCCCTACCTTCAAGTGTTCATAAATTGCAGGTTTTTTCAGTTTTGTGCACATTCACCCATTTATTTGTATGGTTTTTCTTATTTGTTTTTTCAGAACACTGCAAATATGAAGTACAAAGCCAGTACAGAGCCCAGTTTTCCAGCACAAATGATTTAGCTTCTAATGCCTCAGGTCAGTGGGCGCCGCGCACAGTGGCTTCCTGCACACAGCACTGATAACAGTCATATCATGGAATCCTCAACATCCTGGTACAACAACATCGGAAGGGATTTGTCACGAAGGTGCTCCATGACAGTGGTCTCTCAATGATACCTGCTTCAGTTTATTACAGCGTGTCAGTGAAGAGCTGGGAATATTCAGAACTCCTGGATATTGCCTCCCCCCCCCCCACCACACAGATGACCTTCTTTCGAAAAGAATGGTAAGAGCCCGGAGCATCATGCTTAAAACTTTGCATAAATTTTATCTTAAACTGTGTGCTAACCACCAAAAGGCTGATTATGCATTATTTCAGTTTTCAGATTTATAAAAGCCCTTTGACACATGCGGCTGTGTTTATGCTCGTGCTTTATTCCCTACCCCATCTCCTTGCTGAAATAATCACATATACTATGGGGAGCTTTAGCTGAATATATAGTATAGTTTGTTTCAGTGAAAGCCCGGCTTTTTAAATGAATTCATTTATCATTTATGATTTACTTATTATTTAAAATATGATGCCGGACACATTCCCATCCATTTGAGTCTATGTGCAATGCTATTGGTAACAAGCCTCCACAAGCTTTCATGGTTGCTGGTTCCCAGATTTCAGAGTTTAAATCCCCCAATCAGAGCCTTGTATCTTAAAAGATCGCATCCATTTTTCTGACTAATTGTTTACTTCATTTTCCTCATTATCTCAGCCCAAACAGAACTCTGCCGTTTGGATTTTGTGTATTTTTTTTTTTTTTTTGAAAAGTAGATAGTTAGATACTCGTCTAAGGGGATTTGTGTGATTCTCACCAGACTTTCACGTCAACAGGAGTCAGTCTATTCAATATGTCTTATTCACAATTGCCTATTAATAATCTTGGATAAGAGTATGTAGTGTACATGTTGGCTACAGAATGTGGACATAAAATTATATGCATAGAATATTTGGATAGCAAGTCCTCTTTGCATCTTTTGGGGATGATCTTATGGTTTCAAATCTTTATGCCAAAGTAGTTTCTAGTTCCTTTCTGCGAAGGGTGAGGCAATTAATGCTCCTGTGAGAAAGAGGTCAAATGAATTTCAAGATGGAGTCTGGTTTTGACTGTCCTGGGTGGGAGAAATCAACCCATTTCATCATCTTGAGTCACAATGGGTCTCATTCACTAATAATTGCGTATAATATTTCATATTGATATGCACATTTGAACGCTTCTTGGCGAAAACGTTCCTCCTAATTCACAAACACATTCGCGTGCGCACATGAATTTGTTCTTAACCTCATCCAAATTTTAGTCAATTTGGAATATTCTAAATGATCTGCCACATGCACAAAGGTTACAGTAGTTATTTGCATAAAACATGCCCAGATCCATCTCCATATAAGGGACTTTCCGTGGGGGTGGAGATCAGCTTTATGAGACCGCCCCTTTCCTCCAGCAAGGTGAGCTATGCTTTAAAGGGATAGTTCACCCAAAAATGAAAGTTGTCATTAATTACGCTTTAAAGGGATAGTTCACCCAAAAATGAAAGTTGTCATTAATTACCAACCCTCATGCTGTTCGCAAACGGCCGTAAGACCTCTGCTTCGTCTTCGTTAAACAAATAGAAAATATTTTTGCTATGCATCTTGTGAGCTCTCTGACCGGCTCGCCATAGACAGCAAGTGGTCCTTACAAGATCAAGGCTCAGAAACGTAGCAAGTCATCAATAAGATGGTCCCATTTGACATCAGGGGCTTCAGCCATAATTTTATAGAAGCTACGAGAATACTTTTTGTAGTGCAAAAAAGAAAAGAAAAAAAAAACGACTTTATCAACAATTCGTTTCCAGTCATGTCACCACCTAGCCACCCTTTTTTGGAGCCAGTGTCACATAAATAACCAGCGTATGGTTGTTCTGTCTTATGGGGGGTCAGCTGCGTCACGCGCGATATGTTTTTCATTTAACACCACTTTCTCTGACTCTTTGTGCTATTTACTCAGTACATGCTATGAGGGGTCCTGAAAAAAAAAAAAAAAAAAAAATAATAATCAATCAATAAAATAAGGGTTTGGTGCACCTGGCAAGTCTCCTCCAGCCACCTCAAAAGTATATTCATGTTCACAAGCAACCCAAAATATTAAAAATGTGAAGACAAAAACCATAAATAAAACCTTAATGCCAGCAATCTTTCGCATTCAAGTACTTTCCAAATCTTATCAAGCAGGTTAGGGAGGTGGCATCTTCAACTCCAAGCCCAACTCTGTAAGCAAACTGCAAAAACAACACTTCAGCATAAAATTGAAAGCTAACCCGCATGTTTCTTGATATCTCCCAAGGGTCACATGTAATAGTTATTTGAAAAGCAATGGTCCTAGTACTGAGTCTGTGGGTCTCTGGTCAGCTCCATACTGCATACTTGTGTATCGATATGATACGGGGCTTTGTCATTCACTGCTATGAACTGATGATGGTTCAGATATAGTTACTTTTCCTCTTTTACTGTTATACATTTGTACTATTGTCACAAGTGGGACTAATTCTTACGTCTGGGTAATATTTCTCATTCAAAATCACGATTCCCCTAATATTGCAAAAAAAAAAAAAAAAAAGTTGTGGCGCAAGAAATAATTATTATTAAATGTGACTTATAGTACTAGAAATCATAAAATCACCCTGCCCTACGGATACTGCCTTTTTGTCTAGTATTTGGGAAAAAGGGGGAAAAAGGAGATTGTGAGGTATGGATCTGTATTTAACTAATCTAAGTCTCTAGGATCAAGTTGTTGTTGTTGGTTGTTGGCGGTGTTTTTTTTTTAAGACAGAGTAAGTAGAAATATAGCTGATAGTTCAGCAATTACGGGGCGGTAAAAATTAAAAAAGAATAAAAGAAGTCACTCGCAGAGGGCAACTTGAGGAGGCTAACTCATGGCATGGAGCATCAGACCCTAGACTGCATGTAAATGGCATTAATTGAAGCCAATTTTAGGATGATTGCTAATTGAAACGAGCCGAAAAAATACATACATACACCGGTCACTAGTTAATATGAATTAATGGAGACAGCTTATCACCTTTTGATCCAACATCGCGCTGCTGCCACTGTAATCAAGACTAGATTTTGCGTGTTGTTGGGTTGTGAGGTTCTGAGGTGACAATGGCGCACACAAAGCAAAGTTTGTCAAGCTTTGGAGAGAGTATAGCCTTAGAGTCATTTTGGCCACCGTGCCTAAAGTTGTCTATAGGGCAGCGCTGTACTGAAAACGCGTTTCGTCTATCGAGATGAAATTCATAACTTTTGTCAGCACTCAGTCTGAAGATGATTTGAGCTCGACTTTGGTGAAAATAGTGGACCAACGCGTTGATTGCAGGAGTGCAAAAACAGATTGGGTTTTCCATACATAAATCAAAATGGGGCGGACGGAATTTCGGCTTATGACATAATTGATATGTATGTGTGTCTGCTGCATGCCTAAGGAATATTTTAGAGACCAGTTGTCATTACAATAGGTCAATGAAATCCAAAGTTATTAGCATTTTTTTTTTCCTATTTCATAATTAACAATTTATGAATGGTCTCTTACTCCAGACCAATAAATGTGCCGACTGTTACCAAATTGGACTGGGGGCGTGATCAGTATGAGGAGACAATGCTCATATATACAAGTTTGGTGTAATGTCAAAGCTTGCCAGAGATACAGTCCTCAGCTGCATTTGTGGCATCTTTTCCAGCAAATTCGTTGATGCCCTAATGCAGAATCAGTTTCGTCATTTTAATCTGCAGTTTCGTATATCGACACAAAAGAATATAAGAGAGACAACTTTCATTTCATAGTCTACAAATTTAGTTTCAAAAAAGTTATTAAGCATTTTTTAGATATTTCATATAACTTTTGACCACAGGGAAGCGTGGCGCTGGGCCCTTGCCCCAATACTTTGAGTAGCATCAGGGCATGGAGCCGAAGATTTTTGTAATCTTATTTTTTGTCTAGCGAGTGGCGATAATGCGGTAAAAAATACAGCATCTTTAGAACATAATTCAAAATGGACACCTAAAATGGCGACACGTGAACATTGGATATCATTCGTCTTGAACATGACCCACCGAATCTAAAGAGACCCATCAGTTCTTGTGATTTTTTAGTATAAACCATTCAGAAGTTATAAGCAAAACTATGCAGTTTTCATATACTCCCTGACCACTAGTTGGGCGGCTGGTGCGTCGAAACACTGCAGGCCGTAGTCTCAGGTCATGCTTATTATAACACACACAAGTTTGGTCTCAATACAAACGCGTTGCGGAGTCTATGCCTCACAAAGCATTTTTAAGAGCTTTTCATAGAATTGTTCGCGTGGTATTCCGAGAACGGGGGGGTGGGGGGGGGCGACGAATCAACTTGAATTCCATAACTTTTTGCAGGGCAATTCGCCTGAAGATGATCTGAAGCCAATTTTTGTGAAAATCGGGTGGCGAACCTTAACGTCCTATAGGACGAGTTTGAAAACTTAGTGTTTTTTTTTTTTTTTTTTTTTTTTTTTTGAACAATTGAAAATAGCAAAAAAACTAAAACTTGCGATTTTTTTTTTTTTTTTTTTTTTTTTTTTTTTTTTAATTTCGGGGTCCATCTCCACTCTGCCATGAACCAAAGATTTCAGAGGAAAAAACGAATTTTTCAGTAGCTTACGGTTCAAAAGTTATTATAAATCTTTTACATTTTGGACAAGTGGTGGCGCTATAGAGTTTGAGTTGTAGAGACTTCAAATTTGCTATGGTTAGCGGTGATGCTGGTCGGCTCTTAAAAGGTCAGCCCCAGTGCCAAATTTCACAACTTTCCCTCAAGCGGTTGCCATAGTACTTGGCGCGGCGGAATTAACTGGAAGAAGAATAACGCCGACGATTTCAATAGGTGCCTACGCACCTTCGGCCTGCTTGGCCCCTAAATACTTTCTCGGCCATGTAATACGAAATACATTTGTTTTGTTTTACTTCTAGCTGCGCGTCATTTTTTCAGGACTGCTCTCTTTAAAGCGTGAGTGTTCTCGTTTATACCACAGACGTCTGACTGTTAAGCGAGCAATCGTCTCTAAAGGCCTAGAAAAGAGTTTTATAGTTTGTTACAACATTAATTTTTCTCTGAGACATTGGATTTGTTAAGATTTGAACAGGTAAGGAATATTATTTACAAAGCAGTCCTTTGTGGTAAAGTGATGGTTCAACCATATATTTTTAAGATTCTTGTACCATATGTTTTTAAGATTCAAACAGTGTTAAAGAGCAATGCACAAAGTGCTATATAAATGCATCATTCATTCATAAACCTATGACAAGTTATCATATACAAAAATATATTATAATTTAAATCACCATAAATCCTGAATTATTGTATTCTACGTCACCTTTATAATTTAAGTATATCCAAGAAACGTGCAACATGTGTCCACATTCGGTATTCATAATTTTTTTATAAGTAGAGTTTTAAAATAAATCGTTGAATTTATTAGGAGTTAAATCGCCATGTTGCTTCGGGACCAAAGTGACAAGACTTGAACGTACCTGACATCGTAATTACGACTTTGATAATTTTATATATATATGTATATGTGTGTGTGTATATATATTGTATATATATATCTATATATATATATATATATATATATATATATATATATATATCTATATATATATATATATATATAATATTTATATTATATATATATATAATATGTGTGTATATATATTTGTGTTTTGATATATATATGTATATATATATCTATATATATTAGATAATTATATATATATATATATATATTTATATATATAAATATGCTGTGTTGATATATAATGTGTATATATATATATATCTATTGTATATATATATAATATATATATATATAATATATATACTATATTTATATATATCTATATATAATAATAATATGTTGGTATATATTATATATATAATATGTTTGTGTGTGTGTGTTTGATATATATAATATAAGATATATATATATATATATTATATATATATATATATATATATATATATATATATATATATATTTATATAATATAAATAATAATAATAATAATAAATATGTGTGTGTATATATGTGTATGTGTTTGTGTGTGTGTATATAATAATAATAATAATAATAATAATAATAATAATAATAATATTATATATATATAGTGGAGATGTTGCATTGCCAAATATATTTTATAAGTGTTAAAATACAACACACCTGGACCCGTATTCACAAAATTTTTTCTTACCACTAAGAGTTCTCCTAAATGGCAGTAAGAGTTTTTACTAAAAACCTATTCACAAAGCTGCTGAGACAAACTTTTAATAAGGAATAGACAGAAGTCTTAAGCTAAGAGGAAGGGCAGGGTTTGACCTCGTTGCTATGGATGATGTCAGCATAGTATGCACACAGTGATTGGCTGATGGTCTCTGTAAGAGATTTATTCATAGAAATGTTGTAGAGCACAATATTAAGTTTTCCATATTCAAATAAAGGTTTTAAAATAAAAATGTTAATTGCCACATTCAAATATATATTTTAAAATGCAAGCCAAGTGATTAAACAATTAGGCTATATATTCAGCTAATTGTCAGCCTGTTATATGTATGATTCTCATAAACAATTAGTTAATATGCATTAAGGCTGCCCTCGACTAAAGATTTTTCTGGTCGACTAGTAGTCATGCATTTTAAGCATTTGTCGACTATTAGTTGCACCTTTTATTAATAAACCATATAAATCATAATAATGAGCCTTTTAAAGGGATACTCCATCCCAAATTGAAGATTTTGTCATTATTCACTTACCCCCATGTCGTTTCCAAACCCATAAAATTAAAGGGATGAAAACCGGTAGCAATTAAACATACCCAGGGATGAAAACCGGTAGGCTTGAGACTGTCCCATAGACTGCCAAATAAAAAACAGTGTCAAGGTCCAGGAAAGTATTAAAAGCGTCATCAGAATAGTCCACCTGCCATCAGTGATTCAACCGTAACTTTATGAAGGCGGACCAGAGTACTTTTTGTACACGAAGAAAACAAAAATAATGACTTTTATTCAACAATTCCTCTCCCTCTGTATCTCTCCAAAATCACCGTAGCGCCATTTTTGTGCGTACAGCTCAGATTTGACAAAATGGTGCTACGCTGATTTTAAAAAATCACTAAGTAAAACACCCCGTCCAAATTGTATAAATAAATTGTAATTAAATTAGAATTTTTACATTTTTTTTTTATAGATTTTTTTATCATTTCTTTTTTTTATCGTGAGAATCTATATTGTATTTTGTTTTGTTTTTTTTTGGTATTTTAACTTTTGTCTTTAAGTTATAAAGAACCTTCAATAAGTGGACCTGACTGCATGTGCAGCATTAGTCTGAGGTATTATTTGTAATTTGCCTTTTGTCCCCTCTCTTTCAGGTTTATGTGGCTGTGTTCTCTATTTCAGGCTATGCCTGGGCCAGCTGGCGTAATCGTTACAAACCCTTTAACCCTGTTCTAGGGGAAACGTATGAGAATATGGTGCGGGGAGGACCATGGTTTCCGTTATATCGCAGAAGGCAGGTATGAACACTTCATATATAGGACATTACAATATGAAGGACTGTATTTTAAATAATTGCATTTTAACACTTTATTTTTTTTCCCCCCACTTTCTAGGTCAGTCATCACCCACCTCTGTCGGCCTGCCATGCAGAGTCTGATAACTTCAGCTTTTGGCAAGGTAACGTCCAAATTTGATGCATTCTTCATGTGGGATGTTACATTTAATATTTTATTTTAAAACAGAGATACCCAATAAGCAGTTACAATGGAACACTTTTTGATGCCAAGCAGTGTTGTTTACTATGGCTTTTGGTGTATTTTGGTTTTTTTGAACATCAGACACTCTCTTCCAGTCTAGCTATAGCTGATCAGACCTCATGCCTCTATGCTATCAGCAATTGTGGAGGAAAAACACCCTCTTTATTTGCCACTTCAGGGCTCCCTCTGCAGCATCTGTGCTGTTCCCAGATGGCTCTTTATTTATTTTTTCCTGTGATGTCAAGTACAGAGTAGTCCCTGCAGACTAGGCTAGGCTTGTTGTGTTGTTAATCATTATACCCAACTTATCGCACAGTATATGGATGTGACTGCGGTTTACATAAGATATAAATACATTTCTCCAAAGTGTAGCCGATTATGCTGCCTCTGTCATGTCTCATCTGCTCTCTGTGTCTGAGGTGGGGACTCTGTCTGCTCTGTATGGAGGAGATGCCTGTGATGGGGAACTGAGTGTGTGCGGTTAAGTCTTCGGGTCAGTTCATTCATGGAAAAAAAAAAAAAACTGTTCGCCATCAGATGTTAGAAGTTGGTAGCAATATCTTTCTTGTAGTATTCAAATTTAAGGGGATTTCCCAAGACTGGCATTCAGCGCTGTTCAGTGGCATTGAATTGATGTCAATATCAAGCTTCAGCATTTCCCAGGTGATGCTTTGATGGTGCTGATAGGTACTGCTGAAATATTATATAGTCCAGTGGTATAAAATGGATGTAAAATTACAATATTATTGTTAATCACAATTATTTCTGAGACAATATGTCGCCGTGACGGGCCTATGCAGGGTGACTGACATGCAAAGACCCTGTAAAGTTTAAAATGGTTTTCAGTTACCCCTTTCTCAAAACCATTTTATATTTTTGGCTGTTTATTAAAGACAGCACTTGGCCAAGTATCCCAGAAATGTCTTTATTTTCTGTGCAGTGTCAGAAGAGACCTCACACAATTGGAATGATTGCGTTCTAGTCATGCCTTGTTCAGCGGGAGTGTGAAAACACCGCTCTTTAGTCAGTGCTGCTCGGCTCAGGCTAAGGACCAGACACACCCATCTCTTCTAGTCGCCACTAACCTTTGTCTCGAGGTCAGCATTGGTGGAGAATGAAAAGTTGTAGATAAGAAGTTTAGGCAGGATCCTCTGAAAAAAATCCTGTGCTAGTAAAGCTAGTATTGACTATTTAGGTTGGCTTGAGAAAGCCAACATACTGAAATGCTGTTTAGAAATATTCTTCTTCTTCTGAGACAAAAATATCTGACTCTAAACTTATCCAAGAGCTTTGAAGGCAAAACCACCGTCTGACTATTCAGACTCCTGTTGCTGTATCTTTTTTTTTTTTTTTTTTTTAAGCACAGCATATTTTCTACACTTGATCTTGTCTTATCCTTTGGTATTCCTGTATAATATTTCTGTTTTTTTGTGTCCGATCATAAGCTTATTCTAATGCTACAATGTCTGTCAAGTTCAACAAGCCAGCCATTTTTCCAAGGCTTCTTTAATCTTTAATTCTTCAAGGCTTTTTCTTTAATCTGCCTGAGAGCATGCTGAATTTACCTAGATGTGGAAATAGAAGAGATGATTTCTTTTTAATAATGTCTGCTCCTGTATTTTAGATTCTGTAAACTGGTAAATCTGCCATTTTAATTTGACTTGATCTTAGTTCTGCAATTGATTCAGTTGATCACACTACTCGTCTAAGTGATGAAGTTGGCATTAGGGGCGTGGCATTAGATTATCTTCATATCTCTCTGATAGGTTAGTAAAGGTGATGATTGGAAATGTGTCCTTCTTTCGCACCACTCACATATGTGGTACCTCAGGGGTCGCTTTTGAGTCCTATTTTTTTTTTCTGTTTGTATATGCTCCCCTTGGGTTCTATCATGAGGAAATAAAATATTTTGTATCGTTGCTATGCTGACGATACACAGATTTACATCCCCCTTAGATCGGAGTACTCTTACTATGAACTCCTCAAATTGTTTTACAGATATTAAATGCTGGAAAGAAAGAAACTTTCTTAAATTAAATGAAAATAAATCTGAATTTTTTTTTTTTCCATATTATTGTGCTTCGGTTGTCCGATGGAAAATAAATGAAAAATTTCTTTTAATCAACTCTTTTCCAAACTAGATTTTCTGTTTTCCAATATTCATCCTTTTGCTAAAAACTTAGGTGTAACTTTGACACAGATTTAAATTTTAAAAAACTTAAAACCTATGCTCTCATTTAAGAATTTGGAGATTATCCATGCATTAATTTCTTCCAGACTAGGCTACTGCAGTGCCCTCTATACAGATCTCAATCTTCACTGTATCGCTTACAGTTGGTTCAAAATGCAGCCGTGAGGTTGCTGACTGGCACTAGGAGAAGGGAAAGCATCTCCACCAGTCCTAGCATCCCTTCATTGGTTACCGGTGCAGTATAGAATGCATTTTAAGGTTTTATTTGTTTTTAAACACTAAATGGTGTAGCCCCATCGTATCTGGCCGAGTTTTTTGAGTTACCAACAATCTTCTCGAACTCTCAGATGCTTTTTCTGTAGCTGGTCCTAGACTATGGAATAGCTTACCTCAGGACATTAGAGCTGCCCCCTTCCATTACGGTTTTTAAATCACGGCTGAAGACCTATTAGTATTCCCTGGCATTTGGTTGAATTCTATTTTGTGTACTGTAATGTGTACAATCTCTTTTATTGGTTATTTGTTGTTTTTGTAGTTTTCTTTTATTTTCTTACTCCTTGTTATTATTGGTTTTGTACAGCACTTTAGTGTACACTAGTTGTTTTTAAATGTGCTATATAAATAAATTGACCTTGACCATGCTAGTAATGTGATAATATAAAACAAAACATCCATACAAACAAACAGGGAAGGGGGAACAACAGACACATCAATAATTTACAAATTTGAAAGCGATGAAGAAAAAACCAATTCTTACTATTAACAAGTTGCGTAATAGCATGCCTGTTACTAACATTTAGGATGTTTATTAGTGCTTATAAAGCACATATTCTGCATGACCATATTCTACATCACTTATCCTACCCAAATACCTGAATTTAACAACTACCGTACTAACTAATAATAAGCAGCAAATTAGGAGTTTGAGGCAAAAGTCGATTGTTTTGTTAATGGTGAGAATTGGACCTTAAAATAACGTGTGACCAATCCTCGTTGTCAAGTACTGAATACCTCCCATCATTGCATCATTTGCCACCACCAAAAAAAAAAAACACTGCCAGTTCTTGCTTGCAGACATGGTTTGCTAACGGCTTGTTTTGTATTTGCTATAAATGCAGCATTTGGCTGGTCCATGACAACAAATCCTTTTGAGTCTTGCACACCAGTGTTTTGCATTTTCTAAGCACCGTGTGGTTTATTAGCCTATGCCCACTGAGACACCACCCCAAAATCTGTGAAGAGAGGAGCCACGAACTGGGCTGAGTGTCTAATCAAAATGAGGAGGAATCTGCTGTGTCGCGGGGTGTGTTCAGTGTTTTGCCCGCCTTGTCAAGCAAGCCTCAAAGTGGATTAGGGTCTGGGGACCTGACAGTCAAGCCAAGCCCAATGTCTTTTGTCATGTTCATTCATAGTAAGTTGTTTCCATATCTCCATCATTTTACTTACCACCGGATTGTCTCATAAGGCTTCCTTTTAAGAATTCAGTTCAAGAATTTAAGGGTGTTGCCTGGCTTTCCTCCATGGTCATTGGTCCTGTCAACAACTGTACATGAGTTCTCGGTTTAAAGAGACTGTCACAGGCTAGCGCCATGTTCTGTCATGAATAATTAAGCAGAAATCACATCCTCAATTTTTTTTAAATACAAAATGTACAATTATTATACAGTACATTCAACATTACATGGCATTTGACAGTACAGTGTCATTCTAACATTGACAAGGAATGTTTTTGAGACACCGCAGATGAGCCATTCCTTACTTTAAAATAATGATACTACCAAATGAAGTCACACACCTCAAATATATATATATATATATATATATATATATATATTAATATAAACATAAACATATGCATTTATTTTATTGTTTGTTTGTTCATTCGTACATTCATTCAATCAGTCATTCTACATTTTCAGACCAGAGGTGGAAGTATAAGTTCTGGGGGAAGTCAGTGGAAATCGTTTCATCTGGAATGATTAATGTCACTCTGCCAAAGTGAGTATGTTTCAACTGAGCTCTCTACACAGTTGCGACTCAAATAATTTTATCTAACTTAAAACTTAAAATTAGTCAGTTATTGAGAGATGTTAAAAGTGACTTTTGATATTCATTTTTTCATTCAGTTTTGAGTTTTATTTCCAGATGTAGCCATTTAAAATGCACATTGAAAGGAAAGGATCACACATGGTCACACAGTAGCACACAGGGCCACCAGGAATTAGTGTTGCCAAAAGTACAAACATAAGTACTTGCTGATCAAAAGTAAGAAGCGTGATCATTGAAGCCAATCACAGTCATATCTGTTGAGCGCGTGAACACAATGATCAATCAGTGATGTTTAAGAATCGCTGTTGATCTTAATAGATGCATGATTAAGTTTAATAAATGCGAAATCATTTCAATGCACTGGCAAACCTCTAAAGAGTTAGAACTGGTGAATGCTGTTTACAGGTTTCATAAAGAAGAGAATGATGTGCGCCAAATGAGTCGCCGAATACTTTATTGGTCGCTGACGAAATAACTCAACACGAGCCAACGCAATGACATGAAATAAAACATCATGTTTTAAAGAAGAGCGGCTTGATTAAGTGTTGGAAACAGCAGATGATGGGCACAGAACGGTAATAAAATGGTAACAAAAACAAGACCTCTGCAGTAACATACAGATAGTGTACAACTCTACTGCATGGGGATGTTTAGATAATTATAGGCTATAAGAATTCACAATGTCTTTTTTGAAAATGTTTAACTTACAGATCTTAGCTTACTTTAAATGATTCAGTTTGTTTTCAATTCTATTCTCAGTTTAACTGCTTTAGTTTTCAGTCTGCATATATTTTTATATTATAAAATAATTGAGCTCAAAAAGGGAATTCATGAGCAATATCTGCTTCATTCAGTTACATCAAGGGTCAAACTAAATATAAATAGCACAAAGGTACACAATTTTTTTTTATTTATTTATTTTTTTTAAATGTGCACTGGTCTGGTATAAAGAATGTTTTTGCTCAGGTGGCCGAAATGTCTACTCAACAGGGTACCTCACTATACGATATTAATCATGATACATGGCTCACGATAATGATAATATCACGATACATTGATTCTGCAATAATCGATATATTGCTGGAAAATTTCTAAGATTCATCACAATATATAACTATGAAAAACAAATTCTGTTGAAAAGGTTAAGTGCAGTTTTTCTCTTTCAAGTCCAAACTGATAAAAAGGTTCTATAAATCCAATTTAACATACTATGTAAATTAATCATTTTATTATGATTCAAAGCTTACACTTGTCTTTGTGTGTAAAGCAACACATTTAACACACTTTATATAGAGCCTATATATATGTAAACCTGGTACATTTCAAAACTTACCTGGAGTGCATTCTCTAAACATAACCTCGGCAAGCACACACACTGCACACTTCTGCACACATGACATGCAGGAAAAAAATAGCTGTTCACATCACCTCTTTTGTGCACTCAGGTTCATTTTTTCTAATGTAGATGTGCGGCAAGCACACACACTGCACACTTCTGCACCTCATTACATCTCTGACGAGGTTTTGTTTCATTGTCCATGCCATAGGTGCAGATTTATGTTTCTGCCAGTCGGTGCCCACTGCATAAAGTGCACTTGCAATATCTGAGAGAGAGAGAGCATCCAGTTTCATTGACATAAATCCACCTGTGAACCGAGCGCGGAGAGCTTAGGTCACAATTTCCATGCATTTTTGAAGCTGGGAGCAGGTGAAATCTATTTAGAGCGCCCTTATTTTAGTAATTAAAAGATCAATATTTGGCGCCAAATATCGATTCTCGTATCGCATGGAGGACAACGATATATGGCCATATCGATATATTGTCCCACCCCTACTACCCAATGGATAAAAAACTTTTCCATCAAGCTTTTTCTTGTCTATAGAATATGAAAAACCGAAGGCAGCAGCCATGCAAAACTGACAAACTGAAGAACCCATAATCTAAAAGCACTGTGTGATGCATTATATTAAATAAAATTAAATGTACATTTAGATTAATTTAAAAGGGTCATGAATTGGAATGTTTTGACATTGTACTATTAAAAACATCCTGTAAGTTTTAGAGTTCAGTGTTTCCCCTTGAAGGTCGAGGTCATTTTATTTAATTACATTTTCTCTCCTATAGCGCGGCGATACCACAACAGAAATCATTTAAAGTTACCTTTTCGATAGAACAGGTCTATACCTTGCTCTTTTATTACACAAACTAAATAGCCGTATGTTATTGATCTTATTTACATGACGCATGTCAATTCGGTCTCTGTTACATGGTCGCGCGCTCGGTATCGCGTACAGCGGAGTACCGTCCCAATGCGCGCACACACACACACGTGAACACATTCCCACTAGTATTTGTAAATATTAAGCCACATAATGATTATTTAAATATGAATTCTGCGTGTATCTGTGTTAATGAATAGCGCAGCCGCGTGGTTTGGTACTTGTACTGAAGCACATCTCCAGAGCTGCTCTGAGAGTCACTTCATGAGCAGTTGACTGTTTCATTTTTTGTAAATCTATCCTCATATCATATACACACAGAAATGTAATGGCAACCCCGTCAACCTGTCAAAATAAAACAGTTTGGTTAAACTTGCGCTTGCGAAATATAGATTGTTCAGTATAGGCATAATAGGAATAATTATACAATATTTAACGTTTTAATTGTAATATTAAATGACATTTTTCAAATAATTACATTTTCATTACTTAAAAGATAAAATAAATGTTTTATGCCTTAGAATTTCTGAGCACAAAAAAAATCATAAGGCTATTGTAAGAAGAAATTAAACTAGTTTTTATGCTTACAAATAATTAGACATTCTAAAACAGAATTTGGTAACAATAAAACATAAGGTTGGAAAAAATGAAACATTTGATAGGGCCCTAAACATGTAATTTTAAAAAAAAAACCATTAAACCATTAAAAAGAAAGTCCAGGGAAACAAAAAAAAAGCCCCCCCCCACACACCCCCCAAAGGCCGTAAACCTGGGGGAAACACTGGAGTTTGTACTTGGTTTATAATGAAAGCATTTGTGAAAGTTCAAAACTAGAGTTGCAAAAAAGACGAGAGATCGTTGCATTCATGCGCCCAGTCTCATTGGCTAAAATGCTCATCGTTGCAACCTTTCATGCGACAGGAGTAGATCTAAATAAATGCTATAATCAACACTCCCCATTAATAGTTCATCTCAATATAGCCGTAATAGTAAAAATAAGTCTGTCTTATTTAACTAATGTAAAGTTGCATCTTTGGTACATGTAATGCAATGTGGATAAGGCCATGTCGGTCTCAATCCGAAATCTAAAGAAACAATTATATTTTGAATTTACAAGTACGTGTACAATTTATTTATTTTTTTTTTCTTTAATCAACAAAAATAATCTGGTCACTGTATATGATTTGTTTTCCTGATCTTTTCTCTTCAGCTACGGGTGATCATTATGAGTGGAATAACGCAGTCACTGCATCCCACAATGTGTTCATGGTCAGCAGAGATGGCATCGAGCACATACGGTGACCGTCCATCATTCGTAACCTCAACAACGATGAGTGCACCTGCAAGATCACATTTGTCAAAGTGAGTTTTAGTTGTTTTTGTGTTTTACTTTGTGAAAATCCTGGCCTTGGCTTTTGGTCACTAGCACAGCATACAAGTGCAAACATTTTTGAGTGGTCAAGATTAATCTAAACAATGCATAAACCCCCCACACCCAGAAAACCCCAAAAAAGTATTTACCATTTTGTGAATACAAGTGTGTATATAATATAAATAGTCAATTAGTTGGTGCAACTATCAATAATAGCTGCACACAACTAATTGACTAGTCAACTCCAACGCTCTGTCATGACACTTTAAAGGGG
This sequence comes from Cyprinus carpio, assembly GCF_018340385.1. Lineage (NCBI taxonomy): Eukaryota > Metazoa > Chordata > Actinopteri > Cypriniformes > Cyprinidae > Cyprinus > Cyprinus carpio. Next base: position 95,829 of record NW_024879203.1, on the reverse strand, counting down.
TTTATACGATGCGATTTCAAGTTTTCCTTTCTCTTTGGAGTGTTAAAGCTCTTGGTGCATAAAAGAAGATCTGTTAAGTTGCAAAGACTAAATTCTGAAACCCAAAGAGAGATATTCTTTATAAAAGTTAAGACTCTGCCACGCCCTCCTAAAACTGCTCGTTCTAACAGGCCCCCACATGTCTACGTCACAATGTGGGAAGATTTGCATAACGCCGCCCAAATGTTCACGAACGAAAGAAGAAACGAAGGTTGTAACTTTGATTCTTGCTCGTTGCTGGCTGGCGCTATGTTGCCTATGTTGCACAAAATGTTTTCATTGTTGTTGAAGCGAAAATACTTTGGGTCTGTCCAAAAGAGGACACAACTAGAAATCAGTGGTTAAGTTGTATTTACAACACTGTTCCAGAACAGTTCAACCCAAAAATTCAGATGTGTGCAGCACAGTCCTGGGATCCCTGGTGAGAGAAAGACTACAACGGGTGCCTGGCCGTAAAATCTGACTCACAGTCTGTAAGAACGTTTACATATGTTAAGGATTTGCCACTGAATGTTTAAAAACATGAGTTTTGAGCAGTGTAGAGCAGCGGTTCTCAATTCCCAGTCCTCGAACCCCCAGATGTGTTGTCAGGCCATCTGCACAGTATGTTCTTTTATGGCTTCAGGACATTTGTTCCACTCGAAAATAAGTGCCCTGCGAAGGTGACATCACAGTTCTATAATTTCCGCCATGATGGTATCTGATGTTCACACTTGTCCATGTGTAAAGTCTGTTGTGCAGCGCACAAATCCATGAATGAATGTTCTGGATTGTGAGGTAAAAGATTTTCCCCTGCTCAAGGGAGAAAGGACAGCACGATGAACACTGTGGAGGGAACCCGTATGTCAATGAGGACACAAGTTCACATGCAACGGAGCTAACTTTCTAATGAGGAAGGATTAGCTGAATTATGTGTGGTGAACAAAGATGAGACGTTGCAAAAATCTGAAAGAGCTGGGGGGCAGTAAGTACGGGGGACTGGAATATTCTAAACTACTTCTTCAGCATCCAGTAGTAAAACACTTGTGCTTTTAAAGCCAAATACATAGCGCACTGAAAATAATAATTTACAGCTGACATCATAGACGTGACTCTACGCACATCTCTCTAATTAAATAGGTCCCGGTTTTTTTTTTTTGTTTTATTAGCGTTGGTTTTTGGCTTACTGTTGAATGCATTCCTTTATGACGATCCATTGAACCTGAACAGTATTACCGAGGAAATTGCAGTTAAAACAAATCTGTCACAACAACCTGCTTTTCATTTTGTACGTTTATAATTTGTTGTTATACAGTTTAGGGGGAGTAGTTATAAGTGTGCTAACACTATTACGTAAACTAATGTAATTACAAAATGTAACTGAAATCGGTTTACAGTTACTGATGAAAAAGTGTATTTTCAGAAGTTAGTTACTTATGAAAATGTTAAACAATTTGACCTATCAGTAAGCCCCTCCCCTCGAAACACAGATGAGCCAATGACAGTTGAGTATAAGTTGCACGGGAGCAGAAACTGCAACAATCTGTAGGTCTCCAGTGGCCATAGAGAAAACAACTGGAAGAGCCAAAGCTTGCATCGGGTTTGATGGGTTTCATGCTTCAAAAAAACGATATGCCTGGGGTCACTTGGTAACAGTGATTCCAGGTATCTTGAGGTGGATAGGCAATGAATTTATTTTAAATTATATGTTTCCTAAACCCAAACAAAATTGGAGCCAATGGTTCCAATGCAGTTCACCCCCAATCCCAAGTGAAGGAGAGAAATGTGTTTTTTTTTTTTTTGTGTGTTTGTTTTTCTTTCTTTTTGGGGTGTCATACTTTCATTAAGTTACAATTTTCAGTTTGCGCAAGTAGAACGGTAATGTTCCATCTTGATGCTTTCAGCAAGGTATACTCTGGCTAAAAACTAGCTAACGTTAAAGTTTAAGACTCTTATACAAACCTCAATAGCGGACTGTTCTCACGTCTCACGGCACTAGGTCAATAACAAAGTGGGTTACATCCTTAGATTTTTACACAACTCACATACATATGTGATTGAGTTCGCTCCCAAATTGGAAGCGCCTACACTATAACTATGAGGAACATTGTTTCAAGAGGTTTAGGACACAGTTATTAAATAGAAACATATGTCCTATTGTTTGGTTTAATTTCCTATTATAGTTATAATGACATAGGCTATGCTTTTGTTTATTTATTTATTGTTTTAAGATTAGCTGTCTTTTTTCAGATGCATGTGTTAGATCAAAGTGGTTGTCCTGTCATGAGATATACAGAGATTTGATTTTAAAAACCGTCTATCATCGCTATTAAAAATCTCTTATGATTTAAAATCATTATTTAACCTCAGAGCGATCTCAAAGTAAAAATAGGTGCTTAAGTCTGAGTTTGTGGTGGTTGGACTTTAAAATTAAATTTATTATAATAATTTCACAGTGTTGAGTAAGTCTGATAGTAAAACAGTTGTTAATTAGCTACTGTAAGGTTAAACCACACTGCACTGTTTGTAAATGTTTGAAAATGAATAGCAGTTGAAAAACATTCACTAGAAATTTAGAAAAGTAAATCAAAATGTAATCAGTTACATTACTTTAAAGGACACATATTATGCTCCTTTTTTACTATATGTAATAGAAGTCTACTGGTGTCCCCAGAAAACGTGACTGTGGAAGTTTCAGCTCAAAATACTCCACAGATCAGGTTATTATATCCATTTGAAAATGCCCTGTTTTAATTGTTTTTTGAGGAGTGGACGACGAAGAAAAAGAAAGAAACCGCCATTGTTTTTCCGTGCCTGTCTTCTTTAAGTGGCACATGAGCTGCTGCTCTCCGCCCCCGTTTCCAAGTTGAGTGTAAACATACTAGTGACCAAGCTGACCGAGAACATACAGCCAAGTACGTACACCATACTCAGAATTCGTGCCCTGCATTTTAAACCCATCCTAAGTGCACACAGACACATTCGTACGCACATATACAGAAAGCGGCTGTCACAATGTGAGTACTAAATTAAGGTTCTCATTCACACACAAGTTTTTACGTTTAACATCACAAAGAGTTACAAAAACAGTAGATTATGTCTGTGAAGTTAAACTGCTGGGAATAAACGTGCATGTTTAAGGCTGATTTGATACTTCTGCTTGCGAACACTATGCATAGATCAAGCACCCTACACGTAGCCTACACCGTAGCCTGACGTGCACCCTCCTAATAAAAATCTAACAGCGTGTCAAATTCTATGTGGACCGCAAGCGCTGTGATTGGTCTGTTCGACAATCCCTTCCTCCATCTATACTTGAGTTTTGTGGTGTGTTTTGTCCACTTCAATATAGTTTAATGTGTACACCTTCTGATTTAAAGTAAACAAAGCAAAGAAATTTTCCTTATTTATTAAACTACGTAGAGCATTATACTCAGCTAGTTGTCTGCGACAAAACAAGTTTCGATTCTGCCATGGATATGACCAGAGTCCTTGTTGGAGATTGAAACAAATTGCGCCCATCTACTGTTCCGGTTGTGTGCTCCTTTTTGTAGTTTTAAAATAATGATTTAATTTAATATTTATTTTCCGTCCACTCACGCTGATAATGCTTCTCTTACGAGCCACCTGTCCTTCTTTGGCTTTGTCATGGTACTTCAGGTTACAACCACCTACATTGCCCTGGACACAGCAGACTAGCGGTTTGGTATTTGTACTGCAACATCGATTTGGCACAGCGATGCAGAAAGTTTAAATGAAACTGGTTTTTAAAATGCTTCTAGAAAGGGTTTTTTTTTAGAAGGGTTTTTTTTGTTTTTTTTTATTTTTTTTTTAAACCGGGACCACTAGCATCTACTGGCAAAAAAGATTGCGGACAGTTCACCAGATTTTAACTAATAGACGTACCTATTTTTGTGCAACAACAGACGATTGACTGCCCTCTTTCTGAAGTCATTACTTAATCCCTTGAATATAAAAAGTGTTAGTCAATATTATTTGTCTGTAATAAGTGAAACAAGTGGATAGTTAGGTGTTGGAAACATTCATCTATAAAACACTGTTTGATTGCACAATTTTCCTGCTTGTTGAGTCCGGTCATTGTTAATAAACGAAAATTCAAACCTGGGGGTATGTCCAAAAAGCAGGTTATGTGACATTACCCAGGTAATCTGTTTGAGGAATTTTGTGTTAAAGCGAGCGGATAACCTCAGCTGTCGGTTCGAAAATCGAGAGGTACCTTGTCAGGATATGTAAGTTATCCATAGCAACTTGCTCTCTGCGAGATAACCTGCTCCGGAGACACAATTATGTTCCAGGGTTAGTTTCACACCTTCAGTGCACATGTGATCTACTGACGAGCCGTCAGTGGGTGTGACAATAGACGCAAATCAGTATGTAATCGACGATATGTATATAGCCTATATATATATATATATCTAGTATAGTATATCTATATATATATTATATTATAGATATATATATATGCAGCATCTAACGAAGGGAGTACCACCCCTCAGTCCGTTTTGTAAATATTTTATCTTTTCATGTGAAAACACTGAATAAATGACACTTTGCTACAAGTCACCTTTATTTATATAGCACTTTAAACAAAAAAGATTGCGTCAAAGCAACTGAACAACATTAATTAGGAAAACAGTGTCAATAATGCAAAATGACGGTAAAAGGCAGTTCATCATTGAATTCAGTGATGTCATCATGCAGCTCAGTTCAGTTTAAATAGTATCTGTGCAATAATTTGCAATCAAGTCAACGATATCGCTGTACATGAAGTGTTCCCAACTAAGCAAGCCAGAGGCGACACAGCCGCAAAGGAACCAAAAACTCCATCGATGACAGAAGAGAAGAAAAACCTTGGGAGAAACCAGGCTCAGTCGGGGGCCAGTTCTCCTCTGACCAGACGAAACCAGCAGTTCAGTTCCAGGCTGCAGCAAAGTCAGATTGTGCAGAAGAATCATCTGTTTCCTGTGGTCTTGTCCCCGGTGGTCGCCTGAGACCAGGTCTTTACAGGGGATCTGTCTCTGGGGCTCTAGTCCTGGTCTCCCTCGCTGTCTTTCAGGGCTGTAGAGGTCCTTTCTAGGTGCTGATCCACCATCTGGGCTGGATACATACTGGATCCGGGTGACTGCAGTGACCTCTGACTTGGATACAGACTGGATCTGGTGGCTGCGGTGACCCTCGAATAAGAGAGAAACAGACTAATATGAGCGTAGATGCCATTCTTCTAACGTACATAGCAAGTACATTGGGTGTTATGGGAAGTGTTCTCGGTTCCGGGAAAGTGTACAGCTTGTATAACAGTGTAAATTTGCTGTCCCCTCAAAATAGCTCAACCCTCAGCCATTAATGTCTATACCACTGGCCACAAAAGTGAGTACATTCCCCAAGTGAAAATGTCCAGATTGGGCCCAATTAGCCATTTTGTCTCCCTCAGTGTCACGTGAATCCTCAAGTAGTGATACAAGGTCTCAGGTGTGAATGGGGAGCAGGTTTGTTAAATTTGCGCTATCGCCTCCTCACTCTTATATTGGTCACTGGAAGTTCAACATGGCACCTCATGGAAAAGAACTCTCTGAGGATCTGAAAAAAGAATTGTTGGTCTATACATAAAGATGGCGAGGGTTATAAGAAGATTGCCAAAACCCTGAAACTGAGCTGCAGCATGGTGGCCAAGCGGTTTAACAGGAGAGGTTCCACTCAGAACAGGCCTTGCCATGGCTCCACCAATGAAAGCTAAGTGCACGTGCTCAGTGTCATGTCCAGAGGTTGTGTTTGAGAAATAGACATATGAGTGCTGCCAGCATTGTCAGTGCTGAGACCATACGCCGCAGACACTGCATCAAATTGGTCTGCATGGCTGTCATCCCAGAAGGAAGCCTCTTCTAAAGATGATGCACAAGATAAGCCTGCAAACAGTTTGCTGAAGACAAGCAGATCAAGGACATGGATTACTGAACCATGTCCTGTGGTCTGAAGAGACCAAGATAAACTTATTTGGTTCAGATGGCGTCAAGCATGTGTGGCTGGCAACCAGGTGAGGAGTACAAAGACAAGTGTGTCTTGCCTACAGTCAAGCATGGTGGTGGTAGTGTCATGGTCTGGGTCTGCATGAGTGCTGCTCCTGGCACTGGAGCTACTTGTACTGTGACAAACTGGAAGCAGAGCATGAGTCCCTCCCTTCGAGACTGGGCCGCAGGGCAGTATTCCAACATATCGACTCCCCCCAAACAAATCTCCAAGACGCACCCGGTAAAGGTGATGGACTGGCCAAGCATGTCTCCAGACCTAAACCCTATTGAGGATATGTGGGGCATCCTCAAACAGTGGTCTCTAACATCCACCAGCCCGAGATGTCATCATGGAGGAGTAGAAGAGGACTCAAGTGGCAAACCTGTGAAGCTCTGGTGAACTCCATGCCCAAGAGGGTTAAGGAAGTGCTGGAAAATAATGGTGGCCACACAAAATATTGACACTTTGGGCCCAATCTGACACTTTCACTTAGGGGTGTACTCACCTTTGTGGCCAGCGGTTTACACATTAATGGCTGTGTTGTTATTTTCAGGGGACAGCAAATTTATTACTCGTTATACAGGCTGTACACTCACTACTTTACATTGTAGCAAAGTGTCATTTCTTCCAGTAAGTTATCACATGAAAAGGTATAATAAAACATTTACAAAATGTGAAGGTAATGTTTAATTTATATTATTTATTACATTTTTTTTTTTATATTATCTCAAGACGTATTTTCTATAATGTCTAAATTCTAAATCAAAATACATGTCTGATATGACTTAATATATAATTAACATCAAAACAAACAATCTTATGTTCTCAAGGATTAAAGATTAAACAGAAAAAAATTAATAATAATAATTGCACAACCAATAGTTAGGTGGCGATATGCACCAAGTATGTAAATTACCACTGGAACAAAAGAAGAAAGAAACAGCTGGCACCTCTTATTCTTAGCTGGCCCTGCTTTCCATAGTGACTCCTGGCCGATCTGCCCCTCTGTTGAGAAAGTGAGAAATGTTCTGAGTCTTAACCCTCTGGAGTCTAAGGGTATTTTTGGGCCTGGAGAAGCTCTTTTGTCATGCCCTGACATTTGTGCTTTTTTTTTCAGTTTCTTATAAATATCTAAATGGCTAAAGTCTAATCTCACTGTAATCAGCACAAACTATGGGCTATAATAATATGTGAGCAGCATGTATGCTACATGATTGTGTTTTTGAGAAAAAAAATGTTATGCGTGGTTAGGTGTGAAAACTAAAAATGCTAAATCACTTGAAAAAAGGCAATAAAAACACATACAGAAAAATTGGTCTCCCTAGAATTTTGAGAACTGGAGCTTGTAGCCTAGAATTTTTTTTTTTTCTAAATGATGTGAAAAATCATCTTGTTTACTCACTTATTAGAAAACAATATATTGATTTAAATTTTCTAAGACACTTTTTGTTGGTAAAAGTCATATGCGAGAAGGCTGCAAACCATCATGAATTCACACCTGAGAAGACAAAGGCTCGCATAATGAGCTGTATAATGAGCCATTCAGTCAGCTGTGTCACTGAGAGGGATGAGAGTTACAAGAAAGAATGTGAGGACAAAAATAAATCTATATAATTTTATGTTTGTAGTTTATTTAGAATATATTTAATTATCCCACAACATAATTTAATATTCACTCTGTGAGTGCAGTTAAACAGTTTATTATTAGGAAAATCAAAGCTGACTCTTCAAACTGAATTTTTTTGCATCATTACTCCAGTCACACAATCCTTCAGAAATCATTTTTAACAATCTTAATTTCTACAAAAAACATTTATTGTTATTATTATTATTATTATTATTATTATTATTATTATTATATTATTAATGCTGAAAAAGAGCTGAGAATATTTTTTTTTTTAGGTTTTTTAGGGGGGATAAATTGAAAAGAACAGCAATGATTGTTACATTTGTTACAGTTACATTTATTGTTACATTTATATTATTTACATCAAGCTTTTTGAATGGTATAGTAGTGTATATTGTTATTGAAACTTCATAATATTTCACTTGATTATACATTTAGTCAGGAATTATAGTTTGGAAAAAAGTCTTTGGAAAAAAAGTCTAACTAGTAAAAATGTTTACACGCTATGTGAAAAACTAGTACAAGTATATAAATAAATAAAAAGAGACTTTACTCATGTTTATGATCTCTGCTGAATAAAGTGCTTCATTCTTTTTCTGAGGAAATCCAAATCTCAAATCCTCAACCACATCACATCTTTTTGGGGTGAATTATGTCTTATTCCTCTCATCATGAAGCAAACAGTAAAATAATAAAAACTTGAAGAACAGTCTCGCTAAGGCGTTGTCTTCTGTTGTGTGGGTGATTCAAAAGCCGCCAGCTTCAGTGAAACATTTGAATTCAAAAGCGCCGCCAGCGCCAAGCGGGTCGCATTAGAAGATAATGAAGGGAGACGGAAAAACGGACATCGCGTTGTTTTATTATATGGATTACTTTATCACAGAATATTTGTTTTCAGCAGCACTTGTTTAGTTTAAAAGTAGACATGTCAGGCTTTCTATAGATATCTCTCTCATGTCTCTTCGTTGAGTATTCACTGAGTTACAGTTCATTTTAATGACGATTTGTATCTGAAGATCACGCAGACAAAGGCTGCAGACAGCACTCCTTGTTTGTTATCTTTATTTTATAAGTGCACAAAGTTTTGTTGTTATTATGTCTGTATACAAAAAAAAAAAAGTAGACCCTTTACAGATCTCGATTGATGTATTAAAAATTTATCTGTACGATCAAAAACTGAAAGTGTAATTTAAGTTCTTTCGGGGCTATCAGGAGTAGTAATACTCCCAAAACGCCGTGATAATGCGTTAATCCACCTTAAGAGGGTTAACGTCCAGAACATACTCCGAGTTGAATGAACTTCTACTCCAGGACGCATTTTTGGAACCACATACCTTAAGTAAGCAAACGCTTAAGTTAATCAAACGAGAGTTCCAGGTTTAGCTGATCGTAAGCTAACAGTGCTTTCTGGAATACACCCCCTGATTACAAGCAGTTATTTAATTATTAGGATTAATCTAAACTCAAGTAGGACAATGGTCCTCCAGGATCAATGTTGCCCATCCCCTGCTGTAGACTGTAAAAGCAACAAAACTTTTTAACTTGTATTGTAAAGGTTTTTTAAAGGTTTTATTCTTCTGTTATGCTGCTTAGGTTTCCATAGTGATGGGGCTAGTGTATCATCAGGTCTTCCTCACTTACTCTTTATGCTATTATAATGCTTAAAGAGTAGACTCCACCCAAAAATGGCAAAATTCTCTCACTCACTGTCGTCAACCGTTGTATGTGCACTTTCTTCAGGATTGAAGATGGTAAATATGAATCAAATAATTGTTAACTTCTCATTTGTCAGACTGCGCGTTTATCAGCTGGGGGGAACTGACGGAAACAGACAAGAATGCAGTGCGAGGGCACTTAGGTCTCGAACCGGTGTGCCTGGGCGAAAGTGCTTCAACTCGCTTCGGTGGACCTGGTCAGGACGGCATCTTCCCTGTTGACTACGCAGTCCAACGCCACATCATGAGCATTGGGTATAAGCCAGCTAAGTGAACTTGCACACGGGTGATTCCTAACGTCACATTTTACATTTAGTTTGTGATTTGTTTAATTAGATTGTCCTAGTATTGAGATATTCACAGAGCACTCAAACCAGAATTGATTACTTAATGACTACTATGCTTCGCGCCACGTATTGCCTAGAGAAGCTCAAATGACCTGACGCCCTGCATAAAGGATAACACATTGTCCATGGTACAGAGAGACACTCGTCGTTTTCCTCGCCGTCAGGACCAAAGGTATGTGGTGGGCAGTAATTAGAGAGAAAACAATATCTGTTTGTTACTTCCACAGTGTGTTGGGAGGTACTTTTTTGGGAGGTTACCGTTGGAAACGTACTACGTTACCGTTTTTTGCAAATGAATCGTAATCTTTTAATAGGTAATATACGTTATGTAACTATTTCAATTACTTAATGTAACTGATTACATTGATTAGTTTTTCTCATTACTTTTTCTAGTGAATGTTTTCAACTGTGAATCATTTTCATACATTTAAAGCAGGGCATGTTAACCTTACAGGGCGTAATTCAAAACACGGCTTACTGCAGACAGCATTCTTCATTCCCCACTTACTGTAAATTAACATAAGCACCAAGCCACCACACAAAATCAGACTTAGCACCGCTTATTTAGCTTTGAATCGCTCTAAAAGTTAATACTGAGTTCCAAATAACAAGATATAATTATGAAAGCTATGCTACGTTTTTGATGAAGTCAAATCTTTTGAACGGCGGCAACTTATATCTAACCTGCTTTGGAAAAAAAAAACTGTTAGTGTCTTAAAAAAAATAAAGCGTGGTTCATATACACAAACCAAATAAGAAATAAAGCAGTTTAGTAAATAAGCATGTGTCCTCTTGTTTCCCTAAACGCACATTTTTCTCAATAATTGTGAACAATTAGTGACATTTATTTTGTAATGAAGTTACGTAAATTCCGTTACATGTAACAGTTGCTTCCAAAACCTTGGTCGAGAACAAAACCTATATACATTTTTTTTTTTCTTCTTTTAAACGAGTTTGGTGTCAGCATCACCCTTTACTAACAGTTGTACTAATGTTTATTGCAGGTTAATCAACTGACTTTACACTATAAGATACCTTAGAGATACTCAACCCAAAATGCAAATTCTCATCATCTCTTCATCCCAGATGATATATACTTTCCATCTATGTGAAGTGTGATGTAACGTTGTTGTGAAATGTTTTGTAACCGGTAATAATCTTCAGTTCTTCGGCATCACTTCTCACGTGAATGTCTGACACATATACCGTGCATTATATGCACTTTCTAAATGGGTTTTTCTAAACATTGTTCTTCAGTTCTTGTTTATTTAGCTAGTCTAAAGAAAGTCAGTCTATATACAGTACGTGGGAACAGCATGTGGGTGAGAGAATTTTCATTATTGGGTGGAGTAAAGTTTTACTTATTTTACTTGGTATCTCATTTCAGTCATCAAAGGTTTTGTATTTTACCACATTGGTCAATTTACTTGAATGATCATTTGTTTTAGTGCATAGAACATAGCAAGTGAAGATATTGAGATGGCTGGAACAAATGTTTTAAAGTAGCTATTTATTTTCCTTTCAGGCTTCTGTGAAGAGGGCAACGTGGAAGAAGCAACCGATAAACGTAAGGATGAAATAGAGGAGAAACAACGTGAAGACGTAAGGCATGGACCAAGAGGGGTGAAGAGCATGTTCCCAACGTTTTCTTTGTGTGAGTCCCACTATTTATTCCATATTTTCTGCTTATAAAATCTGCTGGCAATCTGAAGCAATTAGTTCAATGAAATTAAATTATAATCCGCAGATTAGTTAATAATGCCGGGGGAACACATATGTTAATAGTATATATTCTGCAGATAAACACATTTAAAAAAGCCATGAATGTCTACGTATTCAGATGTGAATCAAACATGGATGATTCATGAACTACAGTAATCCCATTAAGTGTATTTGTAAATACCTTATTTAAAACCATGTACAAATATTTGTCTTCCATCAGAAAAATCCTTAGATCATGCTGGAAGAGAGGTATTGGGTGAACAAAATGGAATTTACTGGAAGATGCGAGAAAATCCAGGATTTTGCGCCAGCACTGAAATCTGGATTTGTGGGTGTTGATGGAATTGAATGTCTGCGATTTGTGATATCCCCGTAGTCCTGTTAGTGAAACTCATGAATTTTGGCTATGTCGGTATGGTTTTAGTGTATGTATATAATTATATTTACGTAACCGTTTGTGAATTTTAGTATAAAACAAAGACTTCAAAGGCAATGCAGGAATGGAGTCATGCGGTGCTTGTTTTAAATCGAAAGTGTTGAGATTCCTAAAGCCGTACACAACCCTGCATTTTTAGTGAGTAGTTAAAAATAGGGTGTGTTATGCGTGGTGGTGTTAATCAACAATACCTCCCATATTAGTGTATATGAATAGATGTCTTTAAAATCATTTGCCTCCCCCCTTTTTTAAGTCTTTTTTTTTTTATTGAAAATGTAAGCTCTAATGGCAGGGTGCTTGGATATACATAATTGAATTAGTACAGAGTGTTTCCCATTTTAATAGACCTGTATGTGTAAATGGTGCATGTCTATACTGTTCTGCTGTAAGTGATGCTTTTTACCAGATGAATTTACTTATTTCTGCTAGATAAATATTGCATGATCTCGCTGTATAAAATACTTTGTGCTAGGTAATTCCTCAAATTAATATAATAAAATTGACATGTTTCTTTTTAATTTTCAACCAAATCAACTGAAAATATTTTGGTGAAGAGTGTACTTAGGTTATGTGCAGTTTTCTTTGATAATGCATTCCCAATCAGATTGAGACTTTGAATAAATATATAAATTTGAACCACAAGTTTGCACTTGTTTTTGCCAGATGAGGGGGAGGAGGAAGGGGCGCTTTTGTAGATTATTAAAGGGAAAACTTAGTTAAACGGGATAAGGGAGGTTCCCTTTCAGTCGGTCACTCTCGACGCCACGTCTGTGACTGACGAAAATGGGATATCGCTTCGATAGACCAAATCTACTGCTGAGTGTAAAACTAAAGCGAGCCAAGCACATTTGGCATGCAATTATTGCATCCAGCGACCGCTGATCACAGCGCGAGTATAACAAGGCAGCAGGTGCCAATGCATACCAGCTTTTCGCTTCGGAGCCGAGCGTTCCAAGGTATCGTTCTGCTCACTGTGTCTGCTGTGAACTACGGTTTTTCAGCACGCTCTCGTAAGCTTCGTGTGTTGGCGAGTACGGCGCTTCAGCGGTGTGCGTATCGTTCTTCGCATCATCACGTGGATTGCAGCACTTCAGGCTGCACGTACCCCTGGCTGTGTTGCAAGCAGCCTATTCCCCTGTGCGACCTCAGCACTAAAAGAGCATTTCCTAAAGGCAAATTTCTCTAAAAAGAGCCTTCATGGGTGCGTCTTTGTAAAAACGACGGATCGTCCTTATAAGGATTGCGTTTCACCCAGTGCGATTTCTGGGTGCAGGTCGTTACCTGGCAAGCGGGTTGATGGTCACGATCTGCTCCTCACGTGTCTGGGCAAACACGCTCATGGTAGCTTCTGTGGATGAGTTCATTGTTCAATCTGACGAGAGGATGACGCATGGCTCAGAGCTGCGAACCAGGGTCCGCTTCCTTCAAAAAACGGCGGCGGTAGTCCCGTTGCGCTGCCGTGATCTGGGGCTTGTTCTGGCTGCCGACAGACAGAACCACTTCCAGCAGTAGCCACGGGCGGTTTTTGGAACGATTACAGTGGTGGGCGACCCAGCGGGGTGAACCAACTCTGGGAATCAATCACTCCTCTTGCATCTCCGGATCCAGAGGAGGAAAACCCACGGAAAGCGCTGGCACCTCTTCAAAGAGCGTACCAGTGGGATCCACAGTGGGCCGCCCCCCCGATCCAGATGTCGATCTCAGCTTGGAGGGAGAGCTGTCAGATGAAGATTCTCAGCAGCGCTGCGCCCTCTGGATGGGTGGTGGCCAAAGCCTGAATTGGATCCCGGAGATGACAGCTATGCTTTCCCGGGCCGCCCCGAGAGGGTAGGGCTCGAGTGGAAATCTCCACTGCGTCCCGAGCCCTCGAGGCAGGATGATTGGTTTTCTCGAGGGTGGTGCGCGCTGTGGTTCTCAGTGCCCCACACTGGTGCCTTTCTTCCGGAAGTGCAGGACGAGCTCTCCAGGTCGTGGATGGCCACCTTTTACTGCCAGGAAACCCCTGGCTGGTGGGCTCCTCCTCCCTCACCACCCACCCTCGATGGCGGTGCAGCGAAGGGGTATTCAGTGATTTCCCCCAGTGGAGCGGGCGGTAGCAATGCAATTGTGTCCTAAGTCTGCCTCCTGCTGGCCGGGAGACCCGGTGCTTATCCTTCCCGGGCCGATAGGCATTCATCTGGTCTAACCGGCGGTGCCTATATGGAGTGCCATCTCTGGCTGAGTCTGGTTAAAATGAGGGACGCCGACAAAGGAATCTGGAAATCTCGACGAGGAGAGCGGTTTTCTCTATGTCTGGGTCCCAGGAGGGCACGGAGAGTGTGACGGGCTACGGCCAAACACCGGACCTCAACTCATCCGCCCAATCCTTCGCAAAGATGGCAGCAGCGGGCGGTTTCGAGAGCGTCAACGAAGGCCGTACTCACGCACCCTCTGCCAACCTTTGGTGGAACCAGGTGAGCCTTGCACCCCACACGTCACACCCTTCATCCGGCCCGCTCACAAACCGCCCGAGTTGGGTCCCTGTGTTCCACCTCCTCGCTGCCCCACGGCTGTGGTTCCTTGTTGGTCCCCTTGTACGTTTCGTAAGCGCCTGGTCAGCGCTAACCAGCCCAGTGGTTTCAAAGTGGGGGGGCGCCAGGGGGGCCGCAGCAAGGTTTGGAAAAAAAAGCAAAAAAAAAAAAAAAAAATTTATATAAATATTTTACAAATATTAAAAAATATATATTTTTATTATTATTATGAGTATTGTTATGAAATAGCATTCTAATAATTTGGTCTATCTGAACATTAAACTTTTAATGCTAATCTTTCTGATTGGCTGGTACAACGTAATCTGTCAGTGTAGCCTTGGTACTCAACCGCCAGTGCTCAGCTATTCAGCTATTTATTTAGTTAGCTGGCTAACTCTGTCAACCTCTATCAAACTGGATAGATTTTTAAAAAGGAAAAAACCTGACGAGCCAGCAATCGAACCTCAGATAAAAAAAATCAGAAAACGAACTCCTGGCTGATTAAGACTCGTAGGTATGAGGCAGCATACATTAATTATGGATTTACCTGCGTCACACACAAGAATGGATACAGTGCCCCAATGCGTTCTCTGCTTCGAAATACTCTCCAACGAATGCTTAAAACCATCAAAACTTCACACGTCACCTGAACCAGAAGCATCCAGCAGAGGCCGAAAAAAACAATTGACTTTTTTAAAAGAAAGGAAGACAGTCTTTGACCAGGGCAGTCAGCAACATTCGTGCGGCAAGCTACTGTCCCTGAGAGAGCAGTGATGGCATCGTTTTTGGCTTCCTTTCACATTGCGCGAGCTAAGAAGTCGCACACAATTGGAGAGGCTTTGATACTACACCAGCTACTAAAGACATTGTTAAAGAGCTACTGGGTGAGGAAAGCTGCCAAGAAAAATGACGCTGTACAACTCTCTGATAACACTGTGAGCAGGACGTATTGGAGACATGGCGGAGGATGTGTCTGCTCAACTGTGTGGACCAGGTGAGAGCTAGCGAATATTTTGCGCTGCAGCTAGATGAAAGTACGATGTGGCAAACGACTGCTGCTGAGTTGCTTGTGTACATAAGATTCATTGTACAAAAATGTTCGTTGAGGAAATACTGTTTTGTAAAGCACTTGAAAACAAAACCAAAAGAAAATATACAATTCCTGGACGAATATATTAATTCAAATGCCGGGACTTGACTGGTCTCGTTGTGTGGGTGTGTGTTCTGCTGGACGGTCCGCGCGGCTATGACTGGGAAGAACAGTGGGGTGACAGCTCTCATCAAACAGAAGGCCCCCGAATGCGGCGTTCACGCACTGTAGTGCTCCATCGAGAAGCACTGGTGGCTAAACGGTTGGATGATGAAGCTTAACCAGGTACTACCGGACGTAACACGTTGTAAAACTTAATTAAGCACGCCCCTTGAAACACAGACTTTTTTGCTATTCTGTGTAAAGAAATGGGAGCCCGTTTTGATGGATTGCTTCTTCACTCAAACGTTACGCTGGCTTTCACGAGGGGCAGTTTTGAACCGTGTGTATGAGTTGCGGAGAGAGAGGTTGCAGAGTTTCTCTTGTCTGAGAAACATCAGGCTGGCTGACCGTTTTTCAAATGAAGCCTGGATTCTCAAACTTGCATATATGGCTGGCATTTTTTGTCATCTGAATGTGCTTAACCAAAGCATGCAAGGGCGTGACACATACATAGTGCATATGCAAGACAAAGTGCATGCTTTTTTTATTTCCTGAAGATTATGCTGTGGTCAACAAGCTCAAGGAGGGAATTACAGAAATGTTCCAACTTTTACACCAAGAGCTGCTGTCATCTGGTGGTGAGTTGGACACCATTTCTTCACTGATACAATCACACCTGGAGCACCTCCAGGGAATATTTCAGAGAAATATTCTCCCTGACATTGACAGCACCCATCTAAACTGGGTAAGGTACCCATTTGCCCCTGATGTAGGCTCTTGTCTGGACTTAAAAATCACAAGAGGAGCTGATTGAGATGACTTCATGGGATTTAAAAAATGAAATTTGAGACTCTTTCTCTCTCTAAACTACTGGATGTATGTAAGAAATGACTTTCCCATCCTAGCTGAGAGTGCTCTGAAATCTTCCTTCTTCCTTTTGCAACCACTTATTTGTGTGAGTCTGGTTTTTCAACTTTAAAAGAGTACCTAAAAACAAAACACAGAGCACGTCTAACATGTGGAGAGTGACATGCGTGTTGCACTGACAGACATAAAGCCCAGGCTGGACAAACTATGTAGAAGCCACCAGGCCCATCCGTCCCATTAATATCCTCTCTCTCGTCTGTGTTGAATGTTGCACCCAGGCCAAGCACTCCCATTGACACACACACACACACACACACTCTAAGATCTTTCTTTTTCCATTCACTGACTGACACACACAGATACAATGTTGAATGTTGAAATTACTGTTCCAGATTTTAAGATATTGAAATTACCATATATGATGATCTGACAACATCCACCCACACACACCACACACACACTCTCTCTTTAAGATCTGTCTTTTTTTCCATTCACTGACTGACACACACAGGTACAATGTTGAATGATGAAATTACTGTTCCAGATTTGAAGATATTTAAATTATCATATATGATGATCTGACATACAAATGTTGTTGTTACAACACTAACAAATGTCAATGGATGTTCACCCAGATGTTTTATTTGGTTATATTTTTGTTTACATTTTGCCGTAGTAGGTATTGTCGATGGGTCAATAACACCTCATGCAAAAAGGGGGGCCTTGGCCAGAACCTAGTGGTGTTATGGGGGTCTTGTCATGATAAAGTTTGGGAACCCCCTGACCTAGCCCGTCTCGCTGGCTTCTGCAGACCATCAGCCCTCGGCCATGCGATTCAGTTCGCCCGGCAACCCCCCCAAGTTCAGATGGTATCCGCTTCAACAGTGAAAGCGTCCGATGCCCCTGTCCTGTGGGGTAGAGATCGCAGTCCTACCCTGGCGAAGGACGCGGTAGAGCCGGTCCCTCCAGCCGATATGAGGATGGGGGTTTACAGCCCCTACTTCATTTGTACCCAAGAAAGGCAGTGGGTTACAACCAATCTTGGATCTGTGAGTTTTTTTTGAACCGGTTCCTCCATCTGCTACCGTTCCAGATGTTGACGCAGAAATGCAATGAGCATCCGTCCCGAGATTGGTTTGCAGCGATCAACCTGAAGGACGCGTACTTTCATGTATCGATTTTCTGTGGTTTGCGTTCGAAGGACGGGCATATCAGTACAAGGTACTGACCGCATCTGGCTGTCTGTCCCCTGCCTCCACTGTGTCTTCCACGAAAGTCCCGCGGAGGTTGGCTCTTGTTCCCCTCAGAGAGCGGGGTGTTCGCATTCTCAACTATCTAGATACGGTTGGGCTGATACCAGCACAATCTCGGGATCAGTTTGCGAGCACAGGGACCTGGTGCTCTGGCACCTCAGCCTGTTGGGCCTTCGGGTCAACTGGGGAAAGAGCAAACTCTCGCCGATGCAGAGGATTTCTTTTCTCGGTATGGAGTTAGATTCAGTCGAACAGACAGCACGCCTCACAGGAGGAACGTGTGATGCGGTCGGTGCTTAAGCCTGCTTGAATACATTCAAGGGGAGGACAGCGGTCTCACTGAAACTTTTTCATAAGCTCCTGGGGCATATGCCGGCCACAGCGGCACTTACACCGCTCGGGCCTGTGGTACATATAAGACCGCTCCACCACTGGCTTTATGGCCAAGTCCCGACAAGTGGGCGTGGAAGCGCGGCACTCACCGGGGTACAAGGTACACCGGCCTGTCGCGCCAAACCCTCACCCTGTGGTCAGATCTTGCGGGGGTGCCCCTAGAGCAGATCTCCAGGCATTCTGTGGTTTACACGCATGCCTCCACCACCGGCTGGGGGGCCACGTACAACGGGCATGCAGTCTCAGGGTTTGGACGGGCAGTGGCACATCAATTGCCTAGAGTAGTTAACAGTGCGCCTTGCCTCAAACACCATCTCAAAGGTCGCTTATGAGGCAAGCACTGCTGGTCCACATGGACAACACAGCGACTGTTGCGTACATCAACCGACAAGGTGGTCTGCGCTCTGGTCACTTGTCACAACTCGCCCGCCACCTCCTCCTTTGGAGTCGGAATGTTCTGAGGTCACTTCGTGCACGTTCACATTCCGGCCTGTTCAACCATACAGCCGACGCACGTCTCGATCAATGCTTAGGGGAGAATGGCGACTCCATCCCCTGATGGTCCAGCTGATTTGGAGACTGTTCGGGAGCCCACTCAGTTAGACCTGTTTGCTTCTCCAGAGACCGATTACTGCCAGTTGTTCTACTCCCTGACCGAGGGAACTCTCGGACGGACGCACTGGCACAAAGCTGGCCACGGGGCCTACGCAAATGTCACCTAAACGGATGCTATATGTGTATTTGCTCCCGAGACCTCCTTCGGGAAGGATGGGGCTTCCGCAGCGTCACTGTTCCAAGCGGAACGGGTACGTTTTCCCAGTGTTATCCAATCTCACCCAGTGAGGTAGTGCTTTGACAATGGTGAGTGGAACTACTTGTTCCGAGCCCCAGTACTACCCTAATAGGGGTGCAGGGCGGCTCGCACAGGGCACTGGAAGGAGCAGGGCATCCATGGCGCTTTGGTAGGGATCCCGTTTTCGTCAGTCACCGACGTGGCGTCGAGAGTTGACCGACTGAAAGGGAACGTCTCTGTTACGTATGGTAACCCTCATTCCCTGAAGGAGGGAACGGAGACACCACGTCCCATTGCCATTGTTGCTGTACTACCGCT
Source organism: Cyprinus carpio (assembly GCF_018340385.1). Lineage (NCBI taxonomy): Eukaryota > Metazoa > Chordata > Actinopteri > Cypriniformes > Cyprinidae > Cyprinus > Cyprinus carpio. The sequence continues at coordinate 76,611 of NW_024879203.1, read as the reverse complement.
GAGCCGCCGGGTCTCCAGCTCGGCTCCTCAGCAACACCTGGTATGCATTGCAATTGCTGCCTTGTTATACTCATGCTGTGATCAGCGGCAGCTGGATGCAATAATTGCATGCCAATGTGCATTGGCTCGTTTAGTTTACACTCTAAGTAGATTGGTCTATCGAAGCGATAACCCATTTTCGTCGGTCACCGACGTGGCGTCTCCATTCCCTCCTTCAGGGAACGAGGGTTACCATACGTAACAGAGACGTTTTTATTAAGGTTTTTACATACACAATGCATTTCAAGAAAAAGGTTAAAATATACACAAAATAGAAACAATGTAATGACCTTTTTTTTTTACCCCGGAAAATATTAAAATGGTGCAAGGTATGTATTTAAGCGTTAAAAAGTAATTAGAGTTTGTTACAAATTAAATTAAAAAAGAAAACTAGGTTACTGATTATCTATCTAAACAAACAAAAACAAAAAAAGTATCAGATACGTGCAATTAAACAACACGTGAGAGTTCAAAGCTTGTAACATTACAATTTAAAAAAAAAAGTAGTTTGAGTTTGTTACCAGTTAGAAAACAAAAGAAAAAGAGCCTTGTATTTACGCTGATCTAAAAGAAAAATGCATCAGACGCAGTCGTTTTAAAACACCAGCACAAGATGCTTGTCAAAATCTACCATTAACTACAATTTTAACAATCTAGACTTTGTTACTGACAGAAAGTTAAACAAAGGAAAAAAAAGATCCCCAACAAAGCTTATGGAGTTTTCCGTCGGACCAACCTCATGCGCAGCTGACAAACTCAGAATACTCACGTCTGATCCCGCTAACCACCCCCCCCCCAACACCTCCCTAACACTAGAGGCCACAAAGATAGATTTAAATGTATGTTAAAAGAATTAAACAAAGTAACATTTTTAATAAATCGACAGCAATTCTTAATTGATGAAAACATTCTACCAGTTTTTAACATTAAAACCAGCATTTTTACTTTAAATTAAGCATAGCCAATACAAGCCACGGAAAAATGTTGTCAGTTTTTTTTTTTTTTTTTTTTTTTTTTAATTAGTTACTCACACTTAATTTAGAAGCCTATTTCCTTTAATCAGTCTTTTACTTTTTGTCAATCTTAACTTCTAACATAGTATATTAGTTAAAACATATGTCAAAGAATGCTTACGTCCGGTCCCACTCAAACACACCCACTAACCATCCCCCCTATGCCTCCCTAACACCGGAAGCCCCAAAGATAGATTTAAATGTATGTTAAAATAAAGTAACGTTTTTTAATAAATCTGCATCAATTCTTAATTGATGAAAACATTCTACCTGTTTTTAACATGAGACCAATGTTTTTACTTTAAAATTAGGTTAGCCTATACATTTTTTTTTTCTCTCTCTAAACAAAGGTCCTTGTTGGAAAAAAAAAAAAAAAAAAAAAAAAACGTGGTGTTTGTTTTTAATTTATTTAATTAACCACACTAATCTAAGTCTAGTGTAAATCTAGACTAATTCCTTCGACAGATGTTTTATTTTTGTCAATCTTAATTTCTCAGGCTATATCAGTTAAAACAGCCTACGTATAGGTATACAAATATCTAACTGGAATGAAGTGTTATGGAATGTCTTTGATTTCCTTTTGTAACGATTGTGTCGTGTTATCTAGGTTTTACAAAATGGTAGGAAGCATAAATATTTTGTCTCAAGTATTGCATCGAATGGCGTCGGGTGTCTGGGACTGTGTGATTACTGATGAGACCATATCGGTGTACTGTATTTTAAAAGGGTTTTAGAACATCTAAAGGTTTTCGGGGTTTGCAACTCAATTGTAAACTAATTAGTTTTGAGAGGATCTGGCATTGTAAACGTTGGTCTTGTGTGGCAGCTAAAGCTCAACATTTTGCGTTCAGTGATCAAAGGATCTCCACTGCATCTATTTATGATGTACGCCTGTGAGAGTAAGGTTAGCTGAAAGTTAATTTACTTGTCAAAAGGAGGTGAAACCTATTGAATCTTTTTAACAACAAACATCTGGTGTATTAGGTAAAACAAAAATATTTCAACAGGACTGTTAATGTGTTAGAAGTTTTATGCTTATAATGTAAGGTTAGAGCTTCTAAGCACAAGATGATTACTTTAGCACTTCTGTAAACGGTAACACTATGTTAGTGCAAAATAAGCAAATAAACAGAAAGAAAGCCCACAAGTGCTGAAAACCTTTCTCTGTTGGAGAATGATGATTTGTACAAATTTAAGACTATAGCTGGCCACACATTAAAGATGTTTGTAACATCTTAAATAAAATGTTTTTGCAAAGCAACAGATTTCATTGAGTTACTAGTTTAATGATCATGAACTTATGCTAGAGATTCTAAGCTTAAAACGCTTAGTTTAGCGCTTCTGTGAACAGTAAAGCTCTGTTAGTGCAACTAAGCAAATGAAACAGAAAGAAAGCCCAGAAGTGCTGAAAACCTCCTTTCTCTGTTACAGAATGATGGTTTGTGCAAAGTTAAGACTAAACTTGCCCACCTTAAAGTTTTCTATCGTGTGTTATGAAATGTCATTTGCAATGCAGAAATACAGATTTTAATGTGTTAGCTCTAACATGAGTTCATGATCTTAAAACTACTAAGCAAAAGACGCTTACTTATGTAAGAGCTTTTAAGCATAAAACGCTCAGTTTAGCGCTTCTGTGAACAGTAACACTCTGTTAGTGCAACTAAGCAAATGAACAGAAAGCCCATTAGTGCTGAAAACCTTGTTTCTCTGTTAGAGAATGATAGTTTGTACAAAGTTAAGACTAAAGCTTGCCCACATGAAATATGTTTCTAACATCTGAAATGAAATGTTTTAGCAGTTCAGAAAACAGATTTCAGTGAGGTACTAGTTTTATGATCATGAACTTATGTTTGAGCTTCTAAGCATAAAACGCTCAGTTTAGCGCTTCTGTGAACAGTATCACTCTGTTAGTGCAACTAAGCAAATTATGATGTCCTTACATTAATGTACCACTAGATGGCACTCAAGCTTCTTGATTTAGATATATGCATAGGAAGTAAGTGAGGAGAGTAAGAAAGAATGCTGAGCATGTGCATGCATGTTATCCTGCTTGTTCATGATAGTAATTAAAGTTTACTAAGAGAAATACACAGTATTGTGCTTCTTGTCTACATGAAGACATAACAAAATTGGCGACGAGGAAGGTTTTTTTTTAACAAGATTTCCTGAGGATGGCATCAGTAAGTGCACCATTTCCCAGTCCTTTTTTGCCTTGTCCCGGTGAGCCTGCTATACCACTAGTAACATGGCTGAAGATGTTTCAGAACTACATGCTCGTCATCAATGCTACTGGAGATTCCTGGCCAGAAGCCAGAAAATGGGCTTTGCTTCTTCACTGCCTCGGAACTGAAGGTCAGAGACTGTTTTATACATTGCCCAATACCGGTGACAATCTGGCAGATGTTATTAAAGCTTTAGAAGAGCACTTCATTCCAAATAGAAATGTGGTCGTGGAAAGACATGCCTTCAGGAAACGAGTGCAGAGGACAGATGAAACGGTAATGCAATATATTGCTGCATTAAGAGATTTGCCGACTACTTGTGAATTTGCTGACAATCTTGATGATATGCTGCGTGACCAGCTTGTAGAAAACATTGCTAACCCTCACATTCGTGAAAGATTATTAGTGGAATCTAAATTGACACTGGAGATTGCAATTACAATTGCCACACAGCTAGAGGCCACTGATGCTCAGGCAAAATCAATGGCTACAAGCAACCCTGCTCCAATACATGCCGTACATTCCACTCCTACTTCTGGACGACAGCGTCCTAAAGCCAAATTCAAAGCACGTACCTCATCGAAACCCTCTGCTTCTGCTCTGTCACCTCGGACATGCTTTCGCTGTGGCTCTGCTGGACACCTTGCAAATGCACAGAACTGCCCCGCAGCATCTGCTAAATGTAAGAATTGCAATAAGACTGGACATTTTGCACGAGTCTGTCGTTCTGCTCCTACTCATTCAGTGCATTCAGTTGAATTACCAGAGGTCTGCATTCTCTATCTACCTGGAGCAACGGACCGTTTGCTGTGTGATGTGATCATAAATGCCACACCTCCTGCCATCCCTGTGTCTCTTCAACTCACAGTGGACTCTGGTTCATCAGTGTCCATCCTGCCAAAACAATTATATGAGCAGCATTTTCACACTGTGCCATTACATGCTCCTACTGCTTGTTTAGTTACTTACTTACAAGAGCCAATTTCAGTACTAGGATGTTTACCTGCAATCTAAATATGGCCTTACCTGTCCTGCACACTTCTTCATCGTTGACAATGGCACAGCTTTGCTAGGCATGGACCTGATTAAGGGACTCCAGCTTCGATTTGATGGAAACACTGTGCTGCCGCCACCACAATCTGCTTCAGTCCGTGAACTCTCCACTCCTCCATCACAGCGTGCTACATTGGGTTGTGTGAAAAATTTTACACACAAGGTTAACATTTCTGACTCTGTACCTCCTGTCAGACACAAACTGCGTCTCGTACCTTTTTCTGTGAGAGATGCTGTTTCCGCAGAACTGGAACGACTCTTGCATGCAGGTGTAACTGAAAGGATTGACTCCTCTCCATGGGTTTCTCCAATAGTTGTGGTCCAAAAGAAAACAGGGGGGATCCGCATGTGTGTGGCTCTGCGAGGGCCCAACAAGGCAGTTATAGTAGATAGCTACCCATTGCCACACATGGAGGAGATGATGACATTATTGAAAGGTGCAACTGTATTTTCAACTATTGACTTGGGAAGTCCATACCATCAGGTACCTCTTCATGAAGACAGCCGGGACCTCACTGCATTCATTACACATGAAGGCCTCTTCAGGTTTTGTAGGGTACCTTATGGCTTGGCATCTGCTCCATCTGCATTCCAAAAGATGATGGTTGTCATTCTAAAAGGACTCCAGAATGTAACAAATTTTTCTGGACGACATCATTGTGTGGGGACGCACGCTACAAGAGCATGATCAAGCACTACAGAAAGTGCTGCAACGTCTCAAAGATGCTGGGTTGGTGCTGAATGAGTCTAAATGTCAATTCAGAAAGCAGAGCTTGAAGTTTTTAGGACACATGGTGACGTCACAGGGTATTCAGCTGGATCAGGAACATCTCTCTGCAATAATCGATGCACCTGCACCATCGGATGCTGTTCAGTTGCATTCTCTGCTAGGCCTCTTCTCATGGTACAACAAATTTATTCCCAATTCTGCTTCCGTACTGATGCCTCTGCGTGCATGCCTGAGAGATGAGTGGATTTCGCTGGTCTGATGAAGCTCAACAAAGCTTAGCTGATGTAAAAAAGCTACTGGTACACAGTCCTGCACTTGCACTATTTGACCCGGGGCTGCCAGTGGTCATTTCTACTGATGCGTCTGCTTACGGACAAGGTGCTGTCTTCGCACAAATATGCGCAGATGGTCAAGAACGTACTGTCGCTTTCGCATCCAGAACACTCACCTCAGCTGAACAGAAATATTCCACTGTTGAAAAGGAGGCTCTGGCATGTGTTTGGGCAGTGGAAAGATGGAGGACATACTTGTGGGGCCGCAGATTTACTCTGCGGACTGATCCATCAAGCCTTAACAATGCTGCTGACCACAAAAGGGACTGATCGAGCTTGTATGCGCATAGCCCGGTGGGCTGCTTGGTTGCTCTGTTTCAACTATACGGTTGAGTATCGTGCTGGATCTGAAAACCACACTGCAGATCGTTTGTCCCGCTTGCCCCTGCCTCTTACTTCGGATGCTGAGTCGGATACAGAGCCTGAGTTTGTTGCTTTACTGTCCACTGGTCCGACTGCTATATCTCAGGATGAGTTTGCTGCTGCCTCTGCTCACTGTTCTGAACTCTCTGCACTGCGCACACAAATTACGATTGGATGGCCTCCATCTGCTGCTGCTTTGGATCCTGTTCTTCATCCGTACTACAAACTCAGACCTCATGAACTCATGAGTTCAGTGTGCAAGCTGACTTTTGTGTTTAGAGGGTCTCGATTAGTGGTACCTGGGGAACTGCGTGAGCCATTGGTACGCATTGCACATGAGGGCCATCAGGGGATTGTAAGAACAAAGCAACGCCTGCGTGAAATGTATTGGTGGACACACTTGTGGCAGAGAAAATTACTGCCTGTCAGTTATGCCTTTCTCTGGATAAAACTGCGAAAGCCTCTGCTGTTCCACTCCAGCCTGTTCCTTTACCTTCTGCACCTTGGGAAAAACTGGTGATAGACACCGTGGGCCCTTTCGAGACTGCTGTTTGGGACTGTCGATATGCTCTGACACTCACTGATTATTATAGTAAATGGCCCGAGGTAGCCTTTACTGCATCTGTTGCAAAAAAACTGTCTTCAGTAGACATGGAAACCCCACCACTCTGGTCAGTGATAATGGGCCTCAGTTTACTTCCCCAGAGTTCGCTGCGTTCCAGAAAGAAAGAAACATTAAGCACATTCGCACATCAGTGTATCATCCTGCTGCAAATGGAGCTATTGAACGCTTCCACAGAGTTCTTAAAAGTACAATTCAATCAGCAATCCTACAATCAGCACCATGGAAAACAACAGTGACTGACTTCCTGCAGATCTATCGTGCTACACCTCATGCTGTGACAGGCGTTTCCCCTTCGAATAACTTCATGGAAGGAAAATGCGTACCCGCCTCAATGTCCTGAAACCCTCACCTTCTGGTCATGAGCCTAAAAAATTGCAGAAGCGTGTTTCATCACGTCAGGACGTCATGAAATCTCGCTTTGACCACAAGCATCGTGTGCATCACTTTTCTTTCCGAAAAGGGGATAAAGTGCGCGTTAAAAAGTCTGCACATGTACCAAAAGCCCATCCAAAATTCACTCCTCCAGTTGAGGTTAGGAAAAAAAGTTGGCCCTTACACCTACCTCTTGGATGATGGAAGGAAGTGGCATGCATCGTGTCTCGCACCCGTGCCGACTAATGCGCTGGATAATGGACTGACCACCAATGCTGAAAACTTGATTCCCTCTCATGTTCCATTGTCTGGAAATTCAGTGTCTTCTGATGCTTGTCCATGGGAGAAACGTCAAAGACGTGAGCCAGGTTGGCTAAAGGACTATGTCTGTTAGTCACAGAAACTGACATGGACTTTTGCAACATAAATTACACACACTTACATGGAAATTCAAGTACTGAATAGTAGTTGAGTAGTTTGGTTCATGTTGCTCATTATTTTTAATTGCTTGTTTGCATTCAGTTAATGTGTTTGTGTATAATTCATATACTGTACATGTGAAATTGTCGATACATTACAGATCTGATGTTCTTTATTTCTGTTTCATGCCAATTGTTAGTTACAGAAAGAATTCATTTAACTAAGAGGGGAATATGTGATGTCCTTACATTAATGCACCACTAGATGACACTCAAGCTTCTTGATTTAGATATATGCATAGGAAGTAAGTGAGGAGAGTAAGAAAGAATGCTGAGCATGTGCATGCATGTTATCCTGCTTGTTCATGATAGTAATTAAAGTTTACTAAGAGAAATACACAGTATTGTGCTTCTTGTCTACATGAAGACATTACACAAATGAACAGAAAGAAAGCCCACAAGTGCTGAAAACCTTCTTTCTCTGTTATTGAATGATAGTTTGAACAAAATTAAGACTAAAGCGTCCCCACATAAAAGATGTTTCTAACATCTTAAATGAAATGTTTTAGCAATGCAGAAAACAGATTTCAGTGAGTTACAAGTTTTATGATCATGAACCAACACAGTCTCACCCCTATTCGTCACATACTGCCGTTTGGTCATTTCCCCCTCACTTCCATAAGCCGACGTTGAGGGTACACCCTATTCGTCGCTTGACAACGTAGAGGGTCGTCTGATAGATTTGAGTGCAAATCCCTCATCTTTGAATTTTGATGAAATGGGGTTATCCATCCAGCGGTTTGCCCGCGCTGGAAAATATGGTTTCAGGTGATTGATTTTATGCTGCAAATGTGTATTTTGTAGTAGCATGCGGCGCATATACTGTTACAATCATTCATTGGTGTGGTGACTATACATTTTCGTGGGGCAGAAACCGGTATCACAACTTTTTTTTCTCTCTCTTTTTTTTATATAATTTTGGACTAACGTTACATTAAAAAATGACATATTTACAGGACTGTATATTTGCTGTATGCTTAATACATGCCTTAATTTAGGTGGGATATTTTATAATTTTCGATCACATACTGCTGTTTGGTCATTTCCCCCTCACGTCCATAAGCCGACGTTGAGGGTACCCCCTATTCGTCGCTTTACAACGTAGAGGGTCGTCCGATATTTGAATGCAAATCCCTCATCTTTGAATTTTAAAGAAACTGGGTTATCCATCCAGCAGTTTGCCTGCGCTGGAAAGTATGGTTTCAGCCAGGGGATTAATTTTAATGCTGCAAATTGTGTATTTTGCAGTAGCATGCAGCGCATATACTGTTACAATCATTGGTGTGGTGACTATACATTTTTGTGGGGCAGAAACCCTTGTCTAAATCGGTATGACGGTATCACGACTTTTTCTCTTTTTTAATATAATTTAGGGCTACATTAAAACGACATAATTGCAGGACTGCATATTTGCTGTAGGCTTAAAACATGCCTTAATTTAGGTGGGATATTTTATAATTGTCGATGGTATTTCAATTTGCAGTGGCTTATAATGAGCCTACAATTTTGATTTTTTTGCGACAAAAAAAGAATAGTCTACTTTTATAGAACTTTCATCTCAATACTGATTATGAAGTTGTGATAAATTAAATAGCTTAATAAATAAATGTATATATTGCTTAATATGGACATATCGTTTGGCAAAGAGATGGATGCATTCTGGGAAGTGATACTTAAATGTAATGGCTACATATACCCGTGTTTCCTTCACTTAGACATTTATGCTGACCCCTTTAAAATTTTGAGCAAGGATATAAAATATTAAGACTGTACTTTTTTCATTATGATTGATATTTTGGCGCAATTTTGTGCAACACGTCACTGTGTGCGACCATCCCAGAAACCATTGCCCAGCGCGATTCCACCACGGTAAGTCGCTTACAACAGTCTAATAAGCAAGATAAATGAATAAGCATTTACACGTCCAAAATTAATCAAATTACGAGTTTATAAAAAAAAAAACATGTTGTGTGTGTGTGTGTGTGTATATATATATATGTATGCTATACATACAGGTCCTTCTCAAAAAATTAGCATATTGTGATAAAAGTTCATTATTTTCCATAATGTAATGATAAAATTAAACTTTCATATATTTTAGATTCATTGCACACCAACTGAAATATTTCAGGTCTTTTATTGTTTTAATACTGATGATTTTGGCATACAGCTCATGAAAACCCAAAATTCCTATCTCAAAAAATTAGCATATCATGAAAAGGTTCTCTAAACGAGCTATTAACCTAATCATCTGAATCAACTAATTAACTCTAAACACCTGCAAAAGATTCCTGAGGCTTTTAAAAAACTCCCAGCCTGGTTCATTACTCAAAACCGCAATCATGGGTAAGACTGCCGACCTGACTGCTGTCCAGAAGGCCATCATTGACACCCTCAAGCGAGAGGGTAAGACACAGAAAGAAATTTCTGAACGAATAGGCTGTTCCCAGAGTGCTGTATCAAGGCACCTCAGTGGGAAGTCTGTCTAGGGGCAGAGGCTGGTCTAGGGGCTGGTCTTGTGGGATTAGCTGGTCTAGAGGCAGGGGCTGGTCTTTCTGGGGCTGGTCTAGGGGCAGAGGCTGGTCTAGGGGCTGGTCTTGTGGGATAAGCTGGTCTAGGGGCAGGGGCTGGTCTTGGGGTAGGGGTTGGTCTAGGTGGAGGGGCTGGTCTTGCTGGGGCTGGGGCAGATCTGTTGTGAAGTTAGCAAAAATATAAATTCAGTACACATTGTCAAAGAAATCAACGACAAACACTAATGAACTATACATAAAACTTATCTTACCATCCAGTTTGATTATGAAAGTCATATGCCCTCTTCATGCTGGTTAAGAAACGCGTGTTGTTTTGCGTCGGTGGCAGATGCGTGACTACATCTGCCATCAACTTGCCTGTGCCTCTGGCTGATAAATAATATGGGCATATAGCCCAAGGCAGAAAGTTTTTGGACCTGAAATGAAACAAAGTAATTAACACATTTCCAATATATTATGTTGCTACTGTACATTACTACATATATGGCAGTCCATCTACTATTTAAAGACCTAATCTGGCAAAGAATATTTGTTAAGTATGTGATGATTAAAGACATATTGTAAAATACACAGAAATATTAATTCATGAGTATTTCTTAAATTGCAACTGTCAGTACTCAATTTTGTTTGAAAATAATTAATCAGATGTTGTGACAGTAATGAAGATGGCGTCTACTCCACACTGACTTTGAATCAGAAACAGAGGGCAGTTTACTTGGTGTATAAACTAGGTACTACTTGATTCATAGTTCATCCCTATCCCTAGTCCCTGCCACCAGTTACACAAGTATTTTAAGATAAGTGTAGTCTAGAATATTGCCTACTTATGTACATACACCAATGCATATTCAAGATTTTTTTTCACAACAGAAGTACACCTGCATAGAATGAAAATATTGAAAATATTTACATATTGTGTATGGGGAGCTTTTTGGCAAACTGTTTATCAGAGCAACTTGCATGTGATGTACATTTATCACTTGAGCGTCATGTGTTCTGCAAAAGCAATTTAATAGGGATGTATGGTGTGGTTTTTAAAGTGATTGTCTGTCTAAAATTTCATACTGACAAGATGTGCCAACTTCCAACATCCAGACACGCATGTGAAGCCTGGTACACAGCACACAGCATGGCTGCTATGTCCATCAACAAACATGGTACCAAATACTGTATGTTCTTTGGGCTTAATATTGATTACCACTCAATTAATGAAGCATGAGCATTTTTACCTACAGCTATTTGGGCAGAGGCCACCACCCGAGATGCATTTTTGTTTTTGACGACCCTCTGGCCCCAGTCATCATTAATTTTTGCAATTTTTAATAACCGCTTGCTTGGCAGTGTGGCAAAACAAGCACTGCATGTTTTGCGGTTGGCCTGCTGATGGACTTGGCAGCTTGGGCAAGGCCTGAATTTTGGCTTTGTCATTCTGAAATGTACACACATACAAAAAATATAAATATTAAATATCATACAGGGATCCGAACACACATAAGTACAAGAAAGACAGAGCTAGTCAATCTTTTAGCATGTGTCATACAGCAGTAGGTTATGCTTAACGTATCACTTTTCTAACATTATCAAAGGTAATACCAAATCTGGATGTTTGCAAGCTGGCAAATTATTTAAGTGCAGAAAAATCCTGAAACAAAGTCGCCAAGCGAGCTGTTTTCTTTCCTGTAGTCATAAACCATCTTTGAATACTGGCATTCCTCACAAAACTTAAATTTGATTTACTTAGACTTCATGCCAACAGCAATCTTATCTTATAGGTTGGCCTATATTGTGCAGACTCCTGCAAATTTCATTTGGTGCAATAACCAGGTATTATATGCCAGTCTCTATCCATTAAATTGGTATATTGTGCGCTTAAAACAACACCAACAAATGAATCTATATTCTTTGATCCCGACCTTTACACTTTCAGTTGATTACAATGAGTGAAGAAGAGGCAGCAACCCAGGTCCTCCGTCCCTCTAAAAAGCAACCACCACTCAGATGGTAGGAGAGGGAGAGAGGGAGAGAGGGATGGAAAGACAGTGTGAGAGAGAGAGAGAGAGAGAGAGAGAGAGAGAGAGAGAGAGAGAGAGAGAGAGAGAGAGAGAAAATGGAGAGGATACTACCCAGCTAATACTACCCAGCTAATTCTAAAAAATAACAACAATCAGATAAACAGAGAGGTTTAAAAGCACTTTATTTTTCCATTACACCTTACATCACATTACTGGAAAAAAGAAAAGTTTTTTCTAAAAATTCACAACAAGCTGATCATCCTGAACTGTACATAGCACCTCATTAAAACACCAAACATCGCAAAACCACACCAAATTATTAGTAAGTTTGTAATATGCAAATTCAAGTTTCAGCCTTCCTTGCACCAGATGCCTAAACATCATCTCAGGATCTATTGTAGAGAGTTGCAAACCTTTGTTTTTTTCTGGTTTTCCAGATTGCCAGTTTGGCAGTTCCTATCAAATAATTTAGTAAAAACCATTTTCCTTCTCATTAAAAAACTGTATTTCAGACCCCCAATAAAAACTACTTCAGAAAAATCCTCATTGAATCTTCTAAAACAAATCTCAAGCAAATTAAAAAGACCTTGTAATCTGTTACACTTTAAAAACAAATGCTCCAGGTTTTCCTCAATCCCACAGAACCGACATTCCCCCCCCACTGCTGGATTGAGGTGCGCCACATGCCGGTCCGTAGCGATGGCCCCGTGGATGATCCTCCACTGGAGGTCTGCCGTTCTCTTCTCTACCGGGGGTTTATACAGCGTCCTCCACCTGTCCCGCACCAGGAAGTCTGGCTGTAGCAGCTCAGGCCATTTAGATGCTTTTATTCCTTTTAGTGATTCTTGGTGTGTCATTTTCACTGAAGTGCAATATAAGGCTTTCTTAGACGCATCTTTAAAAAGATCAAGCTGGGGGGTCGTGAAGGATAAAATCGAGTCCGCAATTTCACCATCTTCCTCATTTATGATAGGTGAGATCTTAATGTCTGGGAAGTCTTGGTTATTTCTCATGTCCAGTGTTTGTCTCCGTGCAATCCAAGACCTGCAGCCACTTGGTAGCGCATTGGAGATCTCTTCTTTCAGTTTAAAAACAAGACGCAAGGACCTTAAACCCGTCAACTCTTGGAGTTCTTCAGTAGATTTCCAGCCCCTCTCATCAAGAAGATGTCCAAGTTTGTAGATGCCATTCCTTATTAAGCCTCTCCGCACAGTCACGGAGGAGAGCAATCGGGTCTGGATCAACGGATTAAAAAACAACGGTTCCTCTGGAGTCCAATGTTCTTGCTCATCTATGTCTCGTTTCACTTTAAAAACAGTTCTCCATGTCTGCAGCATAAACTTATAAAACGGTGGAAGCTCTGACAGGCTTATTTCCTCTAATTTCATTAAAAACAAATGTTTGTCTAGACCAAGTCCTCCTGCCTGCTTCAGCAAAGCACTTGCTGTTTTGGCCCATGTCACATCTTTATAAAGAAGTCTCTGCACAGACTGTAATCTGAAGGCTCGGATCCGACTCCTCAAATCCACCAAGCCTTGCCCACCCTCCTGGACTGGAATATACAGGGCAGCTGCACGGATCCAGTGCTGTCCACTCCAGAAGAAGTTGACCAGTGTCCTTTGAATGTTTAAAATGAGCTCTTCAGGTGGCTCCATGACTGCAGTCCTGTGCCACAGCATCGATGCAGTGAGGTTGTTGATCACCAGGACTCTCCCCCTGTAAGACAGTTGTGGCAACAGCCACTTCCACTTTGTCAGTTTGGCAGACACCTTTTCCAGCAGACCCTCCCAATTTTTCTTCTGAAACTGTTCATTACCTAAAAAAACACCTAAAACTTTAAAACCATCTTGTCTCCAGCGTAACCCACCCGGGAGTTGAGGAAAACCTGTGCCTTCCCACCCACCAACAATAAAACCTTCACTTTTGGACCAATTGACTCTTGCAGAGGAAGCTCTTTCATACAAACCAAGAGTTTGATTTAAAATTGTGATGTCATCCTGATTTGAAATAAAAACAGTAATGTCATCTGCATATGCTGATAAAAATAACTTAAAAATTGTCCTGTGAATTAGGAATTGCTATTCCATTAAGATTCTTCCTCAACCTGCACAACAAAGGTTCTATGACCAGGTTGTATAGTTGTCCAGACAGTGGACATCCCTGCCGGATGCCTCTGGACACCAGGATCGGCTCACTCAAACCACCTCCTGCTTTCACCAGCACAGACACATTAAAATACAGCAAATTAATGTAAGATATAAAACTGTCACCAAATCCAAAACACTTTAAAACCTTAAAAAGATATTCATGATCAACTCGATCAAAAGCTTTTTCTTGATCTAACGATAAAAACCCAAGATTTCCATGATAAAACTGATTAATGTCGATCATGTCTCTTAATAAAAACAGGTTGTCCATAATTGATCTTTCAGGAATGCAGTATGACTGGTCCTTGTGAATCAACTGGTCTAAAACATTTTTCAGCCTGTTTGATAAGCATTTGGAGAATATTTTGTAGTCCGAACACAGTAAGGATACAGGTCTCCAGTTCTTTAAAAATCCCAAGTCCCCCTTCTTTGGAAGGAGAGACAGGACGGCTCGTCGACAGCTTGTGGGAAGTGTTTTGTTCTTGATGCAGTCCAACAACACTTCATAAAAATCTGGTCCTATTATATCCCAGAATTGCTGATAAAAATCCACAGATAAGCCATCAATCCCTGGAGAACGGCCAGTGTGTAGCTGATGCACTGCTTCCGTGAGTTCTTTAAAAGAGATTAAAGTGTCCAGTGCCTCTTTCTGCTGGGTGCTCGAGCTGAGGCAGTTCCTCCAGCAGATCCTCAACGCTTGCAGCATCACAGCTCTCAGCGCTGAACAGCTGCTTATAGAAGTCTCTCGCTAGCTTCCTCATTTCAGCTGGATTTGAAGTCACCGATCCATCTTGCCGACGGAGATGACACATTTGCTTCTGATGGACACTTTTTCTCTCTAAATTAAAAAAGAAAGCACTTGGAGCGTCCATGTCCTTGACAGAGCAGAATCTGGCTCTTATCAGCGCTCCCTTTGCCTGCTCCTGCAAATAAGAGTTCAGTTCTTGTTTTTTTTTTTTTTTTAAAACATCGCAATGCACAGCTTCACTCTGCTGGATAAAAGATTTCTTTCCATCGACTCAATGTCCTTCTGTAAAAGTCCTTACTGTGTTTTTCACTATAGTTGATGTTTGGGAAGCATAATTCTGACAGAAAAGTCTTATGTTCACCTTTCCCACATCCCACCACTGACACAGACTTTCAAATGAAGACTTTTTTTCAACTTCCAGTTGCTCCAAAACACTTTAAAACTTTCACAAAATAAAACATCATTTAAAAACTTAACATTTAAAAGCCAGTAATAATTACACTTTTGTGTCTTCTTTATGTTTAAAACCAAAGTAATCATGTGGTGATCTGAAAAACCATTGGGAGAAATAGAAGCATCAATAACTCTATTACTCCACATTTCGTTCAAATAAAACCGGTCTAATCTTGCTCCAGAGACTCTATCATCACACACTTTCAGCCATGTGTATTGTCTCACACCCGTGTTTTCTTGTTCTCCACACATCTATTAGCTGAAATTCATGAATAAAACTTAACAGGGTAGCAGCACAACTACTTTTATACCCCCCAACAAACACCACTACAATAAAATCAGTTGTGCAATTCCAGTCACCACCAATTACCAGACACACACTCTCATCATACTTCTGGACAGCATCTCTTAATTTCATAAACAGATCCTTGCGTTCTGGACCGTTATTGGGAGCATATATATTTACCAGCACAAACACAGTTTCTTCATATTCAATTTCTGTTAGTAACAATCTGCCTTCAACAATCTTGTCTATATTTAAAATGTTGATATTCATGTTGGAAGAGAATAAAATGGCAACTCCTGCACTGTTGTTTGTGCCATGGCTTAAAACAAACTTGCCTTCCCACCATATTCCCCACTCAATTTCATTGTCCTTGTTAGTGTGGGTTTCTTGTAAAAAAGAAACGTTAACCTTTTTAATTTTAATAAACTCAGAAACCATTCCTAGTTTTCCCCGGTCTCGTCCACCGTTTATATTTAGAGATCCCACCCTTAAAACATCCATGTAGGAATATAAAAATAAAGAGGACAGAGACAGAAAGAGACAGTAAAAAGTAAAGTTCACCACGTGATGTTTAAACATTTTGGTGTCTTTGGGAAACAACTTTATCTTTTCTCAATTTTGTTACCATTTTCTCTTCAGTCTAAACCTCTTTTTCTTGTCTAAAGCCTCATAACTAACCGTTCTCTGAAATAACAGTACCGACGCTATGAACTTCTCAGGGTCTGGGAAAAAATCAGTGACATCGAAAGCCTTGCCAAAAGTCATGTCTAGAAAGTCATTTATTTCTTTTAGAGGTGTACACGTCCCTTTCTATCTGCGAGCCCACATCAGAAACCTCAGAAAAAGTATCATCATCTTTCATTTCTGTCTCACAGTTTTCTTGACTCTTTGATAGATCAACACTTTCCATTTTAGTATCTCCACGTTCACTCACATCGTTTTTCGTTACACTGTTTTCACCTGCTTCTGGTTCAGCACCAGCTTCCTCAGTATGACTGTCATTAATTACGCTTTCTGCCTGTTTTCCACTGTGATCCTCCCGCTCCTCCACAGCTGAAGGCAGCGCGCTCTCTGTCGCGTTCTCCCCAACGCCCGCGGCGCTCGGCAACACCAACCCTATGTGGGCACACCTTAACGCCCGCGGCACTCGGCCCGGCGTTCTCTGACGCGTTCTCCCCAACGCCCGCGGCACTCGGCCCGGCGTTCTCTGACGCGTTCTCCCCAACGCCCGCGGCACTCGGCCCGGCGTTCTCTGACGCGTTCTCCCCACTAACACCAACCTTATGTGGGCACATTAATCGCTTATGGCTAACATCCCCACATACAAAACACTTCATACTCCCTGTGTTGGCATAAATCTATGAGGTGTGATTTATGCATTTACTTTGCTAACTAAGCTATCAGTCGTGTCGATCGTCGTGTACCTTGCCGTGACCAAGGACGTGTGATGAGAAGCGCGACACTTTCGTCGCCCCCCTTCTCGCGTGAGAAGCTACGTGACGTCTACGCCTTGTAGTCTGTATACCTTTTGCCAGTTGTGTGTGTGATTTTTTCAAATGTCTTAAGTGCTGTAGATTAGTGTTTTTTGTTTTGTTTTGTTCGGCGCAAAAAGAAAGAAAAAACCTGCATGTTATAACATTTTAGCACCTCCAAATCCCCGAATATTTCATAATCTTCAGAACGTTGACGAAAATATGACGAGTAAAACTAAAATTACACTGCAATATAGCTAATCAATGAACTTACATTGTTATTTAGAAGTGCACTTGTAAAACAACAACCAGGAACAACCAATTCACAGCTTTCTTGTAAGCACCATATATCACTAATGGCACAAGATAATGTCAGTATAAACCAAATGGAAAGACAAACATTTTATGTTTATGTGTTTTTGTCCCCCAGAAAACCGTTAATCGAAAAAATGGCTTAATGCATTAACACAGTTAAATCCAAAGGCCAAATTCTAAATTATCGATGGACCCATGAGTAAAAACTTCAATCATGTAATGTTTTAATAATTCATTTAGTAGTGTCATGTTAGAAAATACAATATTTTAGGTTATATATTATACTGGAATGCATCTATACACATTCCAATTATTTTAAATGATTTCTCCAAAGTTGGCCTCATTTTACAGATATTTTATGTTCTCATTCATAAAACACTCACACATCAAATAATTAACTCTAGTGTCACAGTGTGAACTCAAATAACACACAATTATCCATAAGCTAACATTCAGTAACAAAATTGATGACACCAGTCAGAATTTCAGGATAGTATAAGCAGGAGCACAGGTGACTGCTTTAAAAATGCATCCTAGCACTGGAGAGAGAGCGGAAAGAATCACACAGTTTAGTACAGTAAAGTAACTATAGTAACATCACTTTATTACAGTTACAGTGTTCTGAATTGATCTCACTAGTGTTCACTGGGCAGGGAAGTTGTCTGCACTGTAAATTCTAATTAGGAAACCTTACTTAAAAAAAAGCATGCAAACCAACTGCCTTGAAAAAAACAAGTAAAGTGAAATAAGAATAGTAATTTGTACTAACAAAGGTTTATTTAGTGTTGTAAACTTACATGCAAGTTCTTGTAACTAAGAATCACTATTTTCAACAACTAAATGATTAAGTAAAATATACTGTGCGTATTTCAAACAACTCATTTAAGTTTAGCTAAATCAAGTAACATTTCCTGCAACTTGGAATTTCTAAGTTGTATTTACTTGAACAGCAATCTAGTTTTAACCAGTTGCCTTAAAAAAAAACAAGTTACCATTACTCCAGTAACTTAAATGGTTCAAACATCCATTACAAATTCATGACAACAATGTTCTATTCTTCACACACATAATTACCCATAAATCAAAAGTAGTGACAGTTCAAAGTTAAAGATAATATATGTTTTAACTTGTATTACAAACATTTTGAAACAAAGCAAAAACAGTCTGCTTTTGTTTATGCTAAACAGCAAAGGTAGCAGTACGATGAGATTAAGTATGGCAATGAGTTGGCCACACAAGTTGCCAATGTTTTTTTTTTTTTTCTGTCCCAAGTCAAGCATCATATTGTAAGTGTTCTTCACAGTATCAGGGTAATCCACATGTACCAGTAATCCAAACGTAGCACATGGCGGTCCGGAAGCAAATGTTGGAGGTAGACCCTGGAGACTGTTCTTTGCAGTACTACACTGAACAATGATGGCAGAAGACACAGGGTCAAGACAGAGAAGATCTGGAGAAGTACTTCATCTTCAGTGATAGTCAGCAAGCCAGCAGATACTAGTGCCCAGACTGCATCAACATCAGACACCTGTATAACACCAAATAAAAACAGTATTAGCAGGGAAATGAGGGTGATCAGTTTTCAGTGTTATCTGTCCTGCCTACACTGCCATGCCATTGGGTTAGTTCACCCAAACTTGAAATTCATGTCATCATTTACTCACCCATGACTTTTGTTTATTTTCGAAACACAAATAAAGACATTTTCAGTGAAATCTGAGAAATTTTCTGTCCTTTAACTGAAGGTCTATTTTACCCAACACTTTAGACAGTTGATCATATAGCAATCATGTCTCTTTCGAAGACTTGAGACGCTTTTCCACTGTCAGGCCAAACCATTCTTAATTCTCAATGCTTAACCATTCCATGCTGTGACAATACGGATATAGTTTAATTTTTCACTGTTGGGCTGTTAACAGAGCTCTTTTGAATGCAACATAAATGTGTCAGTCCCACTGATCTATAATATAGAATAGTCATATATAGATCAGTGGTCAGTCCTTGTCTTAGTAATGCAATAGTTAAGAAATCGTACCTGATGTAAATAGCACCCATGTTATGAAAGATTAAATATCACTTTTTAATTTTACTATTGACTTGTTTACTTCACTCAAATAGCATGTTGGCCAGCTACAGAGAAACTGGTGGCTAGGCAAAAGAAAAACGACCAACCCTGAGCAGCGACGTCACTCCAGGCATTCTACAGCACGGTTCAGTGTATTCAGCTAAGAATTCTGGATCAAGAACAGTTCATCAGACCGTGCCTAACAGAGTTCAAGTGGAAATATAACAGAAAACTGCTCCTTACAAACTCACTGAACAGTTTGGCTCAAAATGTAGATTAATCAGCTCAATTCATATAGACTGATTTGATGGTTTCTTGGGTGTCAGAGATTTGGGTTATATATCTTCATTCGTGTCATGAAGATGCAGACTTTTTTATGGAATAGAATAACAGAAGGGAGATTAAATGGCACATTTTTTCATTTTTAATTGAACTAGGTATGTAATCAACAATAATCTTTATAAAGGTATCTCAGTAATATACCAGCAAATACACAGGTATTTTTTCTAAAATGATGGGTTCTTTTAAGGTGTAACTATGAGAACTTACAAAGCGGGTCAACTGTAGAAGTATCTGGGGTGATCATGAAGTAAAACAGGTACAGTAGGCCTCAGATGGGTGTGTAGTTCTGTCAAACATGGGTTCTAGAAGAAAAGAAAAGAAAAACAAAGTTTAAGAAATTCAAAAATTACAGTAGAAACATGTTTGTCAAAGTGTCAATAAAGAAGTCATTGACGCTGTTTATTTTAAATATTATTATTAAATATAATAAAAAATACTGAAAACATTTAAGGTAGCAACATACATTTTTACGGGTTGTAGGGTGTGAAGTGTCCTCTTAGATTTGTGAAAAGAAACACAGAAATATGGTTACAGGTATTCTGGAACTGCAAGAAATAATTTGAAATTGCAAATAAAGTGTAGCACATGATTGAGTGAAAAACCTGAAATACCTTACCTTTATTGTACTGAGGCCCATGTTCACAAGATCGCTGTTCAGAGAAGACAGTTGCCACAAGCTTTTTTCCTAAATATTGAAAAATGATTCTTCAGATAAAGGCGAGTTCCACTACTGTTGTGAACTGAAGAACAAAGACACATTCGTTTCTTGATATTTGCATGTTTTACAATAGAAAGAAAATTTCTATACATATCTACTTGAGGCCTCAGTCGTAAAACCAATTCAAAAGCAATATTTCTTCTGATACAGTACTAACACAGCAAAGAAATAATTACTGCAAGACAACGAGCTCATTCAGTTTAAACCTTAAATGTGTGATCGCGTAATGATTATGATTGTATTAAAATGTTGACAATAAAATTGTAAACTGAAAAAATGTTCTGTGAGCTCATAATTGCCAAAATCCTCACAGTGTTATAAAATTATAGAGGGAATTTTGCAAAAGATTACGGTTAACAATTAATACTATCAGTGGCACATAAAGATTAACTTAAAAAACTACTGTGAGCTCATCTTGGAGACTTTTGCATGTTCTCTTGAATTGTACCTCGAATTTTCATGCTTTCATTTTTAACTAGCAACACATTTTTTCAATTTGAGAAAAAAAAAAAAAAAAGTTTTAAAGTTTCAAATTCACCAAAATGTGCCACAAGTTCTGTATATCTATAGTTTTTGTTCTAATAGCAGAATAGCAAAGATCTTTTCTGTCTGTTAGCTAACAATGGTGCTGACAAGGAGTTAATGTTAGTCAGTTCAAATTAGCAGCACACAGAAACATACATCCACACACAATTATTATTTTTAAACTTACCTTATTATTATTCTGCAGAAGTATTCAGTCTTTGTCCAGAGGTAAAATGCAAGCAGTCTCTCTACTTCTTCCTAGTTTAAGCAAATTCGAGCAGAAATTCAAAACATCGCTTGCTGCGCATGCTCTCTAACCGTCCTTATTTCTTCTTCTGTTGTTTTGTTGCGCATTAGCAACACATTACCGCACTGCTGCCTCTCACTGGTGAAGTAATGTCATCGGTTTTGTTGTAGCTACTTGAATATTTCAAGTAAGAATTACTGTTTTATTCGCCTTAAAATTAGCTAACTTAGTAAAGATAACTTATTATATTTAAGTAAGGTAAACTATTGGATTTTATAGTGTGTGTATTTGTACTGTAGGTTTTGTCATCTGTGTCCAAAGTTTGATATTGATAGATGTAATGGTTTTTGACTGGAGGAATTAGATTTTTACATGGAAGTTGCACAAGTTTGTTTGTTACGAGAATGTGTTTATAGTTGTGAGAAACGGGTAAATTGTTTCATGAACTGTGTGTTAGGAATCGAGAAAAACTAAGACAGCATTTAGTAAAATTGAAACAATTGGGATATCTTTGGGATAAGCAATGCACACGGATTATATCAAACTATACTGTCAGTACATCATAGTTAAATTAAATTGTTATATGTATTCGTTTTCTTTTCAAAAGTGTGGAAATTGATTTTTAAAAATAAGCTTTAAATAGGCCTATCCCTTATAATGTGGCTCTCTCTAGTGGACAGCATTAATATCACAGCTTTTAACAGCTTTGGATTATGTTATCACATAGGGTCTAGGCTTTGATAATAAAGTAAACTGCATAAATAATTGATTTTTATTTTTTTGAGCACTCATTATAAATCACTTTCCAAACAATATCACCTAAAAATCAATTGAAAATCATGCAAGTCTATTCAGTGACTACCATGGAGTGTCCAAATACATTCACAGTTACAGCTTAAATGAAATAATACAATAATAATATAGGCCTAATTTTAATCTGAGCACATATGAATTTACTGGTAATAGTTAATACAACACGTCTCTAAAGAAAAAAAAAAATCACTATACAGTAGACCTCATTTCTGAAAACTAGATAACTGTATGATCAGCAGATGTCTATTATTTCAGAGTTCAGTTTTTTTTTTTTTTCATGCCATACAGCTGCTTATTACCAGAGCAGTTTCTTGTAGGCTACTCTACATGTTCAAATTAAGAGGCTATATATTGATAAATAATTAATACGTTTATACATACGCCTATTTGAAAATGTTTTTAAACTGGTACCCAGTTTGAAACATTTTCATTTTCAAAGTGTTATGTCTATATAGTAGCCTACTTTTCATGTGTTTGATATCTACTGAAGCCTTATGATTACAGTCGTAGGGAGACTGTGGCGTAGCGAGTCAGCTCCAGGCACATGTGCAAAAAACTTAGTTAATTCTTAGTTAATTCGTTAGATAATTAGATAATTCGTTCAGTAGCTGCATATGAATCAATGATATTTTCCTCTCTAATATTTGCAACACGAAATAAACATGAATATATGAATGCATATTGAAAAAAAAATCAGAACAATTTAATACAAACGAATGTCTCATGAATCGATCAATCAGAGTTAGTTAAAAAAAGTAAAAAAAAATTATCGATGCCACAGACTTTTTTTCACTTCACAATATAACAATTTTATTATCGTAATTTTTACATTTTATTCTTAAAATATTATGACGTTAATCTTATTTATTCAGTTATTTTTCAACGTGGCACAAAATGCTGCCTTATAGGCTACTGAATGCAAACACAATTTTTGAACAGCGGCCCAAAAACAAAGAAACAAAAAATAAATAAATAAAAAACAAACAAACAAAAAAAGTGAAAATAGTGACGAGATATTTGAATTATGTCTTAATAAACTAATGTCTTCTGAGTCAATGTTGTTGCAAAAATTAATTTGACGAACTGACTAGCCATCTCCTCATTGGACGTGCCCTGAGAGAAAAATGCATCTTTAGATTACATAATGAAAGAGTTTTTGTTTTCGATTTGAATTATTTCGTTTTAAAATAGTAATCTAAAACGCAAAAAGCATTCTATAGATATTCTATAGAAAAGCATTCTATAGATATATTTATCATGTCGGTGAAGCGCTCCTGCTCAAGACCAATAGGACAAGCTAAGCGCACCCTGTTTGTTTTCCTTATTTTACAAAAGCATAAGGTTTTGTTGATATTGTGAGTGCACACAAATACAAGCAGACCCTTTGCAGTTCCGAATGAAGCACACTCTTACCTTAATGAGCAAAAATGACGGCGTATTTTTAAGTTTTTACTGTCATTAAAAAAAAAAAAAAAAAAAAAAAAAACGACGCCATGTCCTGCAAAGCGCTCGCTCTCCGCACAAAGATTGGATATATGCGCCTAACAGCGCTCATTTATCTAGGTTAAAACGTTTTAAATTAATGCTGTGGAATGCATGAAGTGTATTATGTCTGTTTATTTTAGGCAAGTCGCGTTGGTTTGAGAAGGCTAAATCGATCAAACATAATACTCAACTCACTATCCGCCGCTGCAGCCTGCTCGTTCCTTTAAAAAACAAAAACTCGAATTTACCAAACACAAAATGTTCCAAACATATTTCTAAATTAACTTAATAAAGAAACAAAAAGAAATATGACAACTTTTCTATTAAAAAACAAAACTGAACTATTTTAATAACTGTATAATAGGGAAGAGAGAGAGAAAAAAGTCACGGTATCCAGTCCGACTCGGGCCAAGAATTCTCATATTAAAACACACCCAGACTACTATTACTTTAGGTACTGTTATCATGATCAAACACCACCTTAAAGCCTTCCTTGGGGCAAAATAAGACAAAGCCAAATGATTATCAATGTATTTATTCACGCGTACGTTATCCAGACGTTTATCCACGCGTACGTTATCCAGACGTTTATCCACACGTACGTTATCCAGACGCTTATCCACACGTACGTTATCCAGACGCTTATCCACACGTACGTTATCCAGACGCAAAGTAAAAAAAAATCCTTTCTTTGCTACGTCGCCGCCACGCCGCCGAGCAGTTTGAGCACAGCTCCAACACGTGACCGTGACGTCTAACGTCTTATATCTTACGTCTGACGCCTGAATACTATGGGATTTTGGCCAGACGGCTGGCGAGCGTATACACGTCAGTTCTCCTCTCAGTCTGCTTAGTGAGTAGCAAAAAGTGCACAAATCACACCCCATATAAATCATGTAAGCCTTCCCCTCATGCATCACCCTAAACGACACGTCAATACTCGGCTCGTTCAGGAACATGAACACTTGTCTTCTGAAAGACATTACATGTTTTAACGACTCATTCTTACAGCCGAGTGGAAGCGCTTTCATTGCACTAGCGAATTTCCCGTACCGCGAAAGTCCACGCTCAATCTCCTCGTTGGGAATGAATGGAGGCACGTTTGACACGGTTACTTTTGTGGTTGGAGCAACAAGCGGTGAAACAATAATAAATTCTCCACTTACCACAATCCCCGTTTGTAATCAACCGGCCTACGTGCACCTCCTCCTTCACAAACACCCACCACCGCTTTATTCATACGAGACGCAGATGTAATATTCCTCGTATCCGATCTCCTCTCCTACCGCCACCAACACATCCTCCACCGCCACACCTGACGCAGGAACACACCTGACGCCATGACGGAGGGAAAACAGGTGGCGTCACCCTCATGGAGAGGGACGCCATCCCGATCCCAAAACAAAACACAAATACACTCAAAAATAAACTATAATCTCCTTTACAAAATAATATTTTAGTTCTAGTAGAAAAACGAAAGAAAAGTAATAGAAAAAACCAAAAAGTCGCCCTCTCCACGTGGCAACCCTCGGACACCCAACCCTCTCAGACTCAGAGAGAGAGAGAGAGAGAGAGAGAGATTGTAGGTTTGAGAGAGGAGAGAGAGGACAATAAAAAAAAACAAATGGAGAGAGAGTGTGTGTGAGAGAGAGAGAGATAACAAGACAATAAACAATACAAATAAGACAATAAAAAAAAACAAATGTGGCTCTTAAAAGTGCCTTTTTTTGATATAATGAGGTGCTGTTTTTTTTAAAAGGACAGGGATTAAGGAACCTGTAGAGAAAGAGAAGAACAAATGAATGATTTTAAAAAGAAGTCATTGTGTGAGCAAGGGTTCTATCATGATATTTTGAACACATCCTGGTTCTGCCTTAATTCAAATGGATAGACAAACAGGAATAACATGATCAGGGTTCTTGTATACACTTTATATATCCAAATAATGCATATATACAGTATATATATATATATATATATATACTTATATATATATATATATATATCCCCCAATAACCAATTCCCCCAAAAATCCCTCAATAAGCATTTACACGTCCAAAATAAAATTATGAGTTTATTTCCAAAAAAAAAAAAAAAAAATGTGTATATATGTATAGCCTATATATATATATATATATAGTATAGCCTATTTATATATATATATATATATATATATATATAATATATATATATATATATATATACAACATGTTTTTTTTTTTTTTTTTTATAAACTCGTAATTTGATTAATTTTGGACTGTGTAAATGCTTATTTATTTATCTTGCTTATTAGACTGTAATAAACTAACCCTTACCGAATCGCAATCGCGCAATGCAATCTTCTATGCAAGGCAGTGTTGCCTATGAGTGTTGCCAACTCCTCAGTAAGGAAAGTAGCTATTGGCTGTCCTAAAAGTAGCTAGAAGTAGCTAAATGACGTCATTGCCTAATTTGCATAACTGACCACGTGCATGTAACCGTGATGAACGCTGTAGGAGAGAGGAATAACGTCGCTGGAGAGACAAAAGGTGGGTAAAAACACCCTGAATATGTTTAGAACCACAAATGAGCTTTCTTCTATCGATTCTTTATTTTTTTTAATGTCACAATTCCAATCCTCCTCCTTTCATCCGGGCTTGGACACCGGCAAAAAAGTGACCCAAAAGAGACACTCTGGCGGAGTTACTTAGTTTTTTTATTATTATATATTATTATCTTATTTACTTTTTTTTTTTAACATTTAACATTAACATTTTTAACCATAAATATATATAAGATATATAATATATATATAATATATATATATATATATATGATATATACACACAATCTTTTATATTTTATTTTATTTTTTTATTTTTATTTTTTCTTAAGTTTGGTTTTTAACCCTATTGTCCACTTAGGAGCCTACAACAAGTCACATTAAACATTAACATTTTTAACCATAATTTTTTTTTTTTGTATACAATCTTTTTTCGTTTTTCTTCTTAAGTTTGGTTTTTAACCTTATGGTCCACTTAGGAGCCTATAACAAGTCACAGTAAAACATTAACATTTTTAACCATAACATTAAAAAAAAAAAAATCTAGATTAACAATCTAGATGGACCAAAAAGAGATAATAGAAAGAAAATAGGAGATAATAGAGATAATCTGAAAAAATGGTAACTAGTCTGCCCCTAATTCAGGTTGATTGTGAGGCTGTGCTGGCTCACAGAAAGAGTGGGTCATCGTCATTTTGGTCAAGGCTTTCTGTGGCAGGTTCAGCAACTGAGGGAGCTGACTTAAAATGAGTAAGCAGCTGATCTGGCGGAAAAGCTGCAAAACATTATCAGGCAGCTGGTGCTCATAGCAAGCCTCACCCAAACAGCTTCAGTCCATATCTAAGGTAACAGGATGGAGTTAAGGGTCTGCAAGGACATCCGATTTCTTAGCTTGCTTTTTACCACACTCATCTGGCTGAACACTCTCTCGACTTCAGCATTTGAGTGTGGTAAGGACAAAATGGAGACACAGCCAGCCATGGCAAGTTCTTGAAACGGGTTGATATCAGCTGCATCTCTGAACTTCCAAATCCTCACTCCAGAAACCCAGTGTGGTTTTTTGTCTCATTCCATTTACTAAGATGGATGGCACGCCATTGCTGGATAATCTTGTCTATCTCTGCAGGGGAGTAGCCGAGGAGCTTGGCTATTTTTTATTTCTCCAGGGCTCTTACTGTGCTTTAAAGTTTCTCCACACTAAAAAACTGAACATGTACTGCAATGCTTCGATGTTGTCCGGCAGTCTCACCCTCACACTCATTAGTGAGAGAGAAGTGGTGAAGGCTACACACCGCTTTAGGACTTTTTTTCATTTCTCCGGCACAAGTGGAGCTCAGCTGCCTTTGACTCAACAAAGGTACCCAAGGTACGGTTTGGGACTGATGTATCCATCTCTGGCCCTTTGAGTACATCAATATTTGCAAAGTGGATTCAGCACCCCTGCTGATCACAGGACTTGATCAGGCTAAAATAAGTGTCAAGAAGCTTAACAGAGGATCTATTTGCTCTCCTCAAATGCCTGATGGCCAAGCTGTACCTCACCCAGCACTGACTTCAAAAAAGGTCAGATACAAAATGTTTGCGGATCACTATACCAGGAATATAAAACACTAAGCCATGTGAATGCAGTGTTTTCGACAACTGGATTAGGTAAACCGCAGAAATGCAGCCTAAGCTCCCCCCACTGAGTCCCGAAAACTGCGGGAAAGGAAACTACCAGGTTCAATGGAGAGCCAAGCGTGTGGCACAGACCTTGGTAATCTGTAAAGGTTTTTCCCCACAGTTGATGGTCTCTATATGGCCTTGTAGGCCTCCCTGCCGCTTTGGAGACACTGAAAACCAGTTATAAGTCTATTTTTCTTTTTTGTACCAAAGTATTCCACACTACGGGGGGCATGTCGGATGTCATTGGAAGCATGTACACATGGAGTCGTACGAGCAATGCCTGCAGGAGAGTGGCACACAAAAAGTGAATAAGAATCAGATCACTGTGACGGCCATACTCTGTCACTGTGTCAGGACTGTTTATGGACCCCATTGTTAATCGTCTTGTCATGGAACATGGATGGCATTGGTACGGGAGTCAGCCCTGTATCCCAGAGAGTTTCTCTTTTTTTACCTTGCACACTTCTCGAGGAAAGCTAGCAACAGCACGGGCTATCCGATCTGGCATCTCTCCCTTCCAATTCAACAAGCCACCCGAAATGTGTGGAGACAATTGGTTGCTTCGTGTCAACTAAAGTACCTTATCACAACCCCCAGGTATTTAGAAAAAAAGAAACCGATTGATATCAGTGGACTCATCGAGGAGGAGGCTGAAATGCTGGTCACCGCCCAATCTGCAACCCAACTTTTTCATATAAGTATGGGTGTCTACGGAACAACCATTAATCAATTTCGTGTGCACTTTGTCCTGTGCATCTTGAATATGGGTCGCAGCAAGTGGAGGTCTGAGAAACGCAGCTCTACAGGCTTCTCCAATGTGATCACCATGATAGATGGAAAACAGTGTTCAGTGATAGATAATGCCATGGTGGCCTCAGCCTTTTTAGCAGAGTCAATGTTTTATGGCATAAGTGGCAGTTTTTTTTTATGGGTGGAACTATCAAAGGCTTTGCCTTGAGTGTGTTTTTGAGTCTGTTTTGTGTTTCTTACATCGCTTAGTTGGGCGATAAAAAATCAGCTTACAATACAGACAGTATGCTCGTGTCTTATCTCAATAAACGGCTTTTAACCAAGCCTTTGAATTCAGGGTTTGATTCCCACTCCTTTCTGTATTTTTGACGTGTACAGTTTCGACATGGGATGATGCTGTGCCCAGGCTAGTGTTAGCCGTATGTCACAGAGAGGCACAAACCAAGAGTGGCGATAGGTAAGTGACTGAATGCTTGCGTGTGAGTCAAAAAAAATGCAGTAGTGATTTTATGTTGTTTAGTGATTTAATATATTTAGAACAAGGAAACACATTTACATGGCACCGTGAATTAAGCCAGGGCGGGGATCAGGCGTTTGCAGCACACATTGTGTCGGAGACCCGTCTCAGGACCTGCTGCATGCGCCGACACGTCGACGATCACTTTGCAGTATGGACGATGGGTGGGGAAATCTCCTGCTCTGAATGCAGCTGCGGAGGGGCTGCTGCGCGCGGAACTCGGCCACCTGTGAGTCTTTGGGACCGGGGGGGGGGCCCCTCGGCAGCACCAGTGAGGTGGAGAAGAGTAAGGAACGATATGTGATTTTCACGTCAGAGAGTCTCCAAAGTCTCCAATGAAAACAGAAAAAGTCGTAGATTTGTCGCTAGTCGCTTTTGAAAATGTGTCGCTAGAGGGGTCTGAATACGCGCTGAAATACTAGCGACAAAGGCGCTAAGGTTGGCAACACTGAGCGCTGAGGGAGCCTGGGAAATGATCATGCGCGCACGAGGGATTGTATTGCGCGCAAATGGGCATTTCGGGTTCTTTTGATGCAAGGGCCTTTCTTTCGGCTTCATTTGACTCAGCACATCCTGAAAAGAGCCGGCTCTTTTGGCTCACAAACGTCTCTTTTAAAATAACAATAATGTTTGGGAACTAGTGAATAGGTGGTGAAAACACCTAGGAGGCATAAGGACATAGCTCAATATTAAATGCATATAATACCGCCTCTCAAAACTCACAATATCTTCACAATTTCTTTTACACAATGCATTGATTTATTATTGAAAAAAAGGAATACTATTAAACATTGCATTTAAATTACAACTTTTATAATGTATAGAAACAAAGACAAAATTACAAAACAAATACAATCTGAATCTGCAACAACATAAATAGAACCCATAGTAAAGAAAAATAACTAACTGGACAGGATTTAACTGGTCCCCTCTTTTTTGGCAGGTTATAAAACCAGCATGCACTCTACCACTCGTTATGTTTGTATAACTCGAAGGCACACACACACAAACAACCAATGCTGATCCCATTTTTATTTTATGGATGAGGATGTGCATTCCGAAATGTCAAGCCGCCATTACTTTCCGAGGGGACTGTGCGGTTTCTCTTCCGGTTTGACACGTGTGTGTGGTGCTGTGTGTGATGGGGGGCCCGGGACCCTACCTCATGCCAATAATTGGTGACACCTCGTGTCTGATTGCAGGAAAAGGAATGGTGAGGCTGTTGCAGACGAATATGTGCACATTAGGCCTATATACATATTTTTTTTGTCTTTGAATTAGTCCCATTATTTAAATCAAATAAACTGCAATCAATTATTCATATTACATAAGGATACTTTCTATAGGTTATATATATTTTTTTTTTTAAAATAGAGATCGGCTCTTACAGATATGCGAGCAGTCTCGTCGTTCACATACAAGAGCCGGCTCTCCAGAGTCGGCTTCATTCGCGAAACGACCCCATACACATCCAAAATGAACATGTCACAATTTTGTTTTCAATATCGCAGGAGGTGATTTAACGCGAGCACAAGATCAGTGGTACGCTCGGTTTGAGGCCACAAAATGTTTACAAGCTGTCATTAAGTTGAAGGTCTTATCACACAGTCCGCGCTCAAGCCGCCTCACTAGCTCCGCTTTGGCTAATTACAGTGTGCTCCTTAGCACTGGCGAGCCCTCTGCTGGCCATAAAGGGGCCTCCTGCGCAACAGCCCTTTCAACCCAGCCCCAGTATTTTGGGCACGCTCTAATATTGCATACCCACTCTAAATCCTCAATCTCAAATGCCCAATCCTCAATATTCAAAATGCCCCCAATCCTCAATCCTAATGGCTAAATGATTAAATGCCCAATCCTAAAAACAAATTCCCAATCCTAAATCCCAAATGCCCAATCCTAAATCCTAATGGCTAAATGCCCAAATGCCAACCTAAATAGAAAAAGCCCAATCCTAAATACAAAATGCGCTATCCTAAATACCAAATGCCCAATACTACATACCAGATTAATTTTTGACTTGGACTTTAAGTTTCACAATTTGAGATTTTTAGTTTTGGTCTTGACGCCTTTAGTTTTAGCATTTTAGTTTATAATCTGACCAAATCTTTCCTCCAGAAATACGGCCCGTTGTGGCCCAGCTTTCGTCCATTCTTGTGTTTTACAGCCTTCCACGCCATGGCACATGTTTAGAAGGTGGCTCTCCACGCTGTTTCGCTAAAGATAGGCGCCTAGTCTATTTTTAATGGATCTCGCATCCAAGCCACACCGCTCAAAACAAAAAAAGTCTAAATATACACCCTAAAAAACCTGCATTATTGTAAATAATTACTTGTTTTAAAAGTGTTAAAGTGTTCATTTGTTTAAAAAAAAGCCTTGTATTGGTACTGTTAAAAATGCTTAAAATGCTCTGTAGACTTCAGTATCAGAACAAATACCATTGTTATCCTCCTGCTCACAAAATGAAAATGTGGAAAATGTGGAAATAATTAGTTGTTTTATCTTACAAAGATATGCTTCTGTTTTCCACAGACATTTTTTATGGAAATGGATATAGTAGTGTATATTCTGTATTATAAATCTTTTTTTTTTAATCATCTGAAATGTGCTGCAATTTCCAAGACGGCTTATATAAAGCTATCAAGGTCAAGCACAAAACGCGCACATTTGGATTGGTGACGAATTAGAAAGGAAAGTGAGTTTGTACTGCGCATTTCCAGTAACCTCGCTGCTAGTTTCTTTTTCACTTTAAATATTTAGAATATGCATTTATAATAAATGTTTATAGTGAATGCCACTAAATTATTATTATTTTTCTAATTATTTTTTTTCTTCTCTGTTCTTAACACTGCTAAATTTACAGGATTTTTGTGGATGGAGTGAGGGTTTGGATAAAACTAATAAGATGTGTCTTCATTATCAATCAACTTGTACACCAATGCAACTTATCTGTGTGTCATAAAGTGTTCAGAAAATAAATAGGGTAGAGAGACAAATACAACTGAGATGTATGTACAAGTGATTAAAAAAAGCTTCATTTGTCATATCACATATTATACATATATATTCCCAATAGGACTAGACGGCTTAAGAACAAGCATGTTCCAATAACAACCAGTTAACTCTGGGACAAGCATGTTCCCGACAATACACTATAACTTATAATATATAACTTATGATATTAGGGCATATGGACAGTAGTAATTAATAATATTATTTAATACCCTCTCTGTGGAAATACAGGCTAAAGTCTCAAAATCTACTTATGAGATAACAAGCATCAAAGTTTGATTACAACCATTAATTCACTATGATTTCCAATCTTTGACATGGTTTTATATCAATGCTACATTTCCACATAATGTTCATTACCTTATTGAAAGACGATTTTATGGTAGAAAACATTAAATTGCCCAAAAATTGACATTGGATCATTAAATAGAACAGAAATACAACCGATTCCAAAAAGTTAGGACCACTGTACAAATTGTGAGTTAAAAAAAAAAAAAAAATGGAATAATTCACAAATCTCATAAAGTTTATATTTTATTTCACAATAGAATATAGATAACATATCAAATGTTGAAAGTGGACATTTTGAAATGTCATGCCAAATATTGGCTCATTTTGGGATTTCATGAGAGCTACACATTCCAAAAAAGTTGGGACAGGTTAGCAATAAGAAGCCGGAAAAGTTAATGTACATATAAGGAACAGACATGATGGCGAATGCCAATTTGCAATTTATTAGGTGAACACAATCCACCGTGCCATCGCCGTTGCCTGCTAATACTCTAGAAGCCATATCTAAACATGATCCAGAAGCGCAGGCGTTTTCTCTGGGCCAAGACTCATTTAAAATGGACCGTGGCAAAGTGGAAAACTGTTCTGTGGGGTCAGACGAATCAAGATTTGAAGTTTCTTTTTGGGAAAACTGGGATACCATGTCATCCGGACTAAAGAGGACAAGGACAACCCAAGTGTTATCAGCGCTCAGTTCAGAAGCCTGCATCTCTGATGGTATGGGGTTGCATGAGTGCGTGTGGCATGGCCAGCTTACACATCTGGAAAGGCACCATCAATGCTGAAAGGTATATCCAAGTTCTAGAACAACATATGTTCCCATACAGACGTCTTCTCTTTCAGGGAAGACCTTGCATTCTCCAACATGACAATGCCAGACACACATACTGCATCATTTACAACATCATGGCTGCGTAGAAAAGGATCCGGGTACTGAATGGCCAAGCCTGAAGTCCAGATCTTTCATCATAGAAAACATTTGGCGCATCATAAAGAAGGAAGAAGTGACAAAGAAGACCTAAGACAGTTGAGCAACTAGAAGCCTGTATTAGACAAGAATGGGACAACATTCCTATTCCTAAACTTGAGCAACTTGTCTCCTCAGTCCCCAGACGTTTTGCAGACTGTTTATAAAGAGAAGAGGGGATGCCACACAGTGGTAAACCATGGCCTTGTCCCAACTTTTTTGAGATGTGTTGATGCCATGACATTTAAAATCAACTTATTTTTCCCTTATACAGATACATTTTCTCAGTTAAAACATTTGATATGTCATCTCTGTTGTATTCTGAATAAAATATGTGAAATTTGAAACTTCCACGTCATTGTATATTCACTAAATATTGTAGAAACTTAATTTCTGTAAGTTGCTTTGCAATGATTTGTATCGTAAAAAAAGCACTATACAAATAAACTTGAATTGAATTGAATTGAACTGAATTGCATTCTGTTTTTATTCACAATTTGTACAGTGTCCCAACTTTTTTGGAATCGGGTTTGTAGAATGAATATAGAATATCCACAGTATTTTATAGACAATGAGAGAGGACTTTAGTGGCATGTATAATGTAGTTAAATGGGTTTAATAACTTCTTTCCAAGTGTGGGAGCGTGACTGGCTGAGGAAATCAAAAGTCCACAAAAAGAAGTAGGAGAGGTGAAGGCTGTAGATTTTTTTTATACAGTAATCTAAATTCAAATGTATTTGAAACCAAACTGAAGAAGAGGAGATATTAAAATTGTTACTAAATGGAAGAATAAAAAGTCCACAGACTGGAACGATATTGATTTGACTTTAATTAAGGAAATACTTGGTGCAATTGTTAAAAAAAACTTAAATATTGGAAAAATTGTGTTAATAGCCTGGAACATTTTATGGAGAAGCATGAATTGCTAGTTGATTGTCAGTATGGATTTAGTAACAGATCTACATCCATGGCATTAATGAAGACATTACTAGTAGATAAAAAGAAATATGCAGTGGGAGTATTTATAGCTAAAAATAAAAATAAAAACTTTTGATGAAATTGGTCACAGTTTATTAATAATAATTTGGAAAAGGTATGGTATAAGAGAGGTTGTACTATATTGGATGAAAAGTTGCATACGTAAAAGACTTCGATTTGTACAAATAGGGGAATATAGATCAGAGTGTTTAGATATCACTTGTGGAGTCCCACAGGGGTTATATATAATTTATATAACAATTAATAATACAAAACGAACGTTTGGTGGAGGTGACGTAATTTCCGCTCGAGTGGAAAATCACTCGGTTGTGCGCATGCGCGAGAAAGTGTGAGCGGAGTTTTTCGCGAGGAGAGAGTTATACGGTGAGTGCGAGTCCTCTTCTCTATTATTTGCTAATTAATTGTAAAACTGTACTCAAGGATTCATGCAGCATAGGTAACCTGTGTCAACGAATCAGATTGTATATGGTTTTGTAAGCGTTATATTAATGACAAATGTGAGAGAGTTTTGAGAGTTGCACAGGAACAGTTTGAGTGAGAGGAGAGACACGTTGTAAGCGCGCGCACTCGCTCGGGGCAAGAGCAGCGTGTATCTGAGCACGCGCGTCCGGTTTTGCGCGAGAGCGGAGAGAGCTTTCGTGCTACAATAATGCGCTCTCGACATTTGTCATCAAAATATTAAGGAATATTATTGTGTGGAATAGGCCTACAGCCACTAAGTGTCTTAAGTGATTCTCTTTCAGTTGTAAGGGGTACGAGAAGGATATATATCGTATAATAAACCTGGCATTGTGACTGACTTTGGGAGTTATTGTTCCTCTTTTGTAAGTCGTTTCGGATAAAAGCTTCTTCTAAATGCATAGGCTATGTAACCTAAATGTATAATAATAAGAATAAAATAATAGTTATTATTTTGATTTATAGGCTAAATAATTGAGTGCACTTAAGACAGTAAAATGTTTGTAATAAATAATTAATGAATGCTTTATTTTTAAATAACTTTTTACAGTTTTGGAAATGTTTTTGTTGTTTGGGTTGGGCGATTTGGGTAAAACAAAAAAACAACCTCGATTCTTTTCAGAACGTTTGACCGATTCTCTGTTTTATTTTTTTAATGATTTTTAATGTGACTACAACATGGTTGGTGAAATGGAGTTCTGAGAAATCCACGTATTCAAATGTGTCTTACTCATAATGATAAGTCTCAGTTATAATAATAAGTTTCATTTGTATAAATATTCAAAAATGTCTTATTCAAACTTGTGGAATATCCTTATATGTAATTTATGTACTAACTGAAATTAACAGAGGTATCAGAGGTATGGAAAAGTATTTCTAACTGTGTAGTCAGCTGAGTCTGTTTCATACGTGGAAGTTATTAATATAATGTATAGCATGGGTTTGTATCCAACAATCAGTAGGACCCAGTAGAATCACATCTCATAGTGCCACATTAATTCATAATATATTTATAAATAGTATGGATGACAATATAGAGCGTGGACTATTATATAATGACATTAGTGATCATTTACCTGTTTTTATTGTTTATCATTGTAAGAATAGAAAAAACCTAATGATATTAGTTATATCACATCATACAAATGAGCAAGAACGGTAGAAAACATAAATGCGTTCAAGAGTGAATTAATAGAACAAAATTGGAAATATAGTATATGAAGAGACATTGATAAAGCGTATAATGAATTTCTAAATATTTTTACATCATTGTATGATAAAAAACTGTCCTGTAAAACAATATAGAAACAAGCATAGTAGTCAAACAAATAGTCCATGGATCACAAAAGGTTTATTAAATGCCTGTAAGAAGAAAAAAAACACACTTTATAGACATTTTATTAAATACCGCACCCA
Source organism: Cyprinus carpio (assembly GCF_018340385.1). NCBI lineage: Eukaryota > Metazoa > Chordata > Actinopteri > Cypriniformes > Cyprinidae > Cyprinus > Cyprinus carpio. The sequence goes on along the minus strand of NW_024879203.1, from coordinate 40,609 downwards.
AGAAGCTGAGAATAAATATAAAAAGTATACAAATAAATTAATTAGTATTATGAGGAGGTGTAAAAAAAGAATATTATAATAAAATATTAGAGATGAATAAAAATAATATGAAAGGTTTATGGAACATTCTAAATGGTATAATTAGAAATGATACAAAAAATATAAATATAAGTTATCCGGATTATTTTGTTGATAATGATAAGATAATAAAAAAACAAAGAAGATGTGGTTAATGGTTTCAATAATTTTTTTGTAAATGTGGGACCAAATTTAGCAAAAATAATAAAGGATTCAGAAACTACAGCAGGGGTGGTGGAGGATCTTTGGGATAGAAACCCAAGCTCTATTTTTCTAAGAGAAGTGGAAAGGAACGAGATAGTAGACATTGTAAGAAAGTGCAAAAATAAATCTTCTGTGGACTGGAATAATATTGATATGAGTTTAGTAAAAAAAGTGATTGAAGAAATTTCAGAACCACTAACTCATATTGCTAATTTGTCTTTTCATCTGGGTAAATTTCCAGCCAAAATGAAAGTAGCGAAAGTAATACCAATTATATAACACAGGAGATAAACACCTTTTCACAAATGACAGGCCCGTTTCTATACTTCCAAGCAGGAAACAATTTGTGGAAATAGGTGATCAAAAATCTGTATGTATGGATATAACTTGTGGAGTACCTCAGGGATCGGTCCTTGGCCCAAAAAAATATATTAAAATTTATCTTGTATATTTGTAGAGTATCAAATATATAAAAATTTATCTTGTTTGCTGATGATACAAATATTTTTTGTTCAGGGGATAACTTACAGCAGCTTTTGAATGCAATAGCAAATGAAATGATTAAATTAAAACGCTGGTTTGATGTAAATAAATTATCACTAAATATAGCTAAAACAAAGATTATGTTATTTGGAAATTATATTAAACCTGAAATAGAATTGAAAATTAATAATATTAGTATAGAAAGAGTTTACAAAAATGAATTTCTTGGTGTTATTTTAGACCACAAAATTAGCTGGAAACCACATATAAAACACATTGAAGCAAAACTGGCAAAGACTATAGCAATATTAAATAAATCAAGATATATTTTCGTTATGCACATTACAAAAGAGAGCAATCAGAATTATAAATAATGTAGGATATCTTGAACACACAAATTCACTCTTCTTGAAATCATATATACTAAAGTTTATTGATTTGGTTAAGTTTAAAACGGTACAAGTCATGTTTAAAGCAAGAAATAATTTACTTCCGGGAAATATACAAAAAATGTTTATGGAGAGGCAGGGTGGGTATAATTTGATAGATGAATTAAACTTTAAAAAGCTCAATATAAGAACTACTCTGAAAAGTATGTGCATCACTTATATGTGGGGTGAGGTTGTGGAATAAGTTGGAACAGGTGTTAAAATACTGTACAAACTTTAAACAGTTTAAAAAGTTGTATAAAATTGAGTTACTAAAAGGTTATGAGGTGGAACAGGAATAATGAGGGTGGGTTAAAAGATTGATTATAAGATATTTTTTCTATTTTTTTTATTTTATTTAATGTATTTGTTTAATGGTTGTTGTGCAATATGGATATGTTGTATGTGGTGGGATAATTCATATATGATGGAATTTTGTATGGTTATATAAGGGGTGGGAAAATAACAAGCTTTTTGCTTCAGCCCAGCCGCAGACTAGATTGTTTTTGAAGGTCATGATGTATTGTTAATTATAGTCCCTCTATGTTTTAGATGACGACTTCAGTTTTGAACAATTGTTTACTTTGAAGCTACAGGTTATATAAGAAAGCCTTATGCACCCTCCAGACACGACTCTCTCTATCCTTCAAGCTTTCACTTCTTTTTTTTTTGGCTTCACTTGAAAACTCCTAGACTCAGACTTAGAACTTTTACAGGTTTTTATTCAATTCAGATACCTTTTTGATTCAGACAAAATAATTGTTTATGTTTGGTTAAAATTTTTATTAATGTTTTTATTAATACTAGATGGGTTCAATCTGTCATTAATGGATTGTTACTAACAATGTACTAACAGTTGATTTGTATTTTCAATATCTGAAGATGGTTATTATTACTGAGAGTTTTGTTTCCAAGTTATGATTTGTAGTTTCTGTTCTCTATATTCTTGATGCAGCCAGCCTCTAGCGGCCAGTTGATGAATTACAGTTTAAGTCACTTCCGTATGGACTTGCGTGCATGTAATTACGTAGTAGAAAACATCACGGTTTCCCTTCACTATTGGTATCACGCATGTAATACTTTACAGCCAGGCGGCACAACTGGCGGCATATTTTTGTAGGTTACATTGTGTTTTTCATTTAACAGTTCACGGCGGGTCTATTGTGATGTTTTTAAATGTAGCTTACGCCATGCATTACGATGTGTTCATGTGGTTGCCAATCCAAAATAAAGGAGTTGTTACATAAACATAAACGATTTTGGTTACATGTAGAATAAAGTCTGAGTCTTTCTGTCACTGCAAACCTTCAGTTTCCTGCATACTCCCCTTTGCGATTCATTGCTGTATGGCATTAGGCTTACTTAGCTTGTTTCGATCTGAGGTCAGTACTATTGTCAAAGACGGTTTGTTGATGTTTTTTTATTAAAAGCTGCTAATATTAGTTAACTTTAAGTTGAGTAATTTTGTATTAGTATGAGTCTATATAGGCTAACATATCTATCTATACTCAAAGTGTTCTTAAGTACAATACTCAAGTAAATGTACTTCACTACTGTCCACCTTTGTATTTTCTTCCCACCAGAGTCCAGTTCAGCTCAGTTGAGTCTTTGCCGCTGTGGAACTTCTTAATACAGGATCAGGAACAAAATAAAATAATAACTTTACTCTTAATAAATTACTCAGACTTGTTTAAAAGATTTTAAATGCATCACCATAAGAAATGGTTTCGCTTTATTTAAACTATATCTCATAATCAAATAATAAGAAAAAGTAAATAGCGTAAGTCTTCACCCCGAGATGCGGCAATGAATGTGTTCAAACCTTAACATTATATAGTTACAAAAACAACACATGCTTTTTTTCCGGATGCCTTTTTTTGGTGAAAAACAATTACACATCCGCATGCACGCACTCACAGACAGGTTGCTATGGATACAGGAAGTATGACATTTCACTTTCGTAGCAACCTATATTAGAAAACATTCATATGAATAATTGCTGCATTTTTCTTTCATTAAAGCAATTAATCTATCTCTAGTTTTAATCCAAACAGTTACAACATCGTAAAGGCGTAGGCTAAGCAAATAACTATTTTTAAACTGCATAGCATCATTTATTTTATAATAGGATAAAACATAATACAATACATCAACAATAAAAAAACACCAAACAAAAACGTAGTTGCAAAATGCACTTCCTTGAACAATCATAATTCAGCTTGCAAAAAGAAGGCATACGTGACAGTTTCAACTACAAATTTTAACTTCATGCATTTCTTATTACTGCCTTTTAAGGTTCCTATCTAACAAATTGTATATCTCACTCTTACCTTTTAAGGCTTTTCTGGTTTTGTAACAGAAGTTTGCAATCTCAAAGCTTTGATATCATTTGCAAGAGATTGCAACTCCAAATTAAAGTTAACCAATTCAGTCATTTCTTTCAGCATTCTCATCATCTTTTTGTTTGAGTCCTCTTCTTTTCGCATAAGTTGAAATATCCTTCTTATCCTAAAGACAATTTCCTGCTGCTCCATCAGTCTATACACTTTTCTTTCTTCCTCTACAGTTTGACTTCTTTGCTCCAGCTCCTTTGAATCCCTTCTACAAGGAGGTCATCAAAATTAATTTTTAATTTACCTGGTTCAATATCACAGTTACCCAGTGACAAACGATTGTGAATATTGTAAGTGGGAAACCTCATTTCTAAATTTGCAGATCCAACAGATCCGACGACAACACACACTAACAAACTGTATATGGGTGACTGTGCACCCAACGTCCAGTTTGATGGTGTCTCTGCAAATAATCATGAATGTTTCCATGTCCTGGATATTTTAAATACACGGGTAATGTGTCCTGGCAGTTGTTCCCGGGTCGCTAGATTTTGCCCCTTTCACACTGCCAGTGATTACCCAGAATTTGTGCATGAGTTCACACACAACCCATAAAATTTCTGTAAAGACACGTGACATCAGGATGTTATGTGTAATGTATGAGTGGAAAACGCTAGGCAAGTTAACTTATACTTAAACTGGCAAACGATCTCAGCTTCAGCACGGAAAGTGAGGAACTAACTGATCTCCGCTTCGTTACAATTTGCACATATATATTTTTTTGTTGCGAACGCTGATCTGCCTTCAAAACACCCGGTAAAAGAGTTGCACGATAACGTGCGTCATCACTTCGACACACCCTTTACGGCATTAGTTCTGGCTTTTGTTCACACAGCGCTCGTTCCGAGACTGAACTAGGTCCCCAACCTGGGATAAATCCCGGAATCAATCCTGGGACGTGTTTGTGTTCACACTGAAGGCAACCCGGCAATGTTCCGGTAATTTTCCAGGTCCAACATGCAGTTTGAAAGGGGCTATAGAGAATCTTGTCAAGAAGAAGATGAGAAAAAAAGAGACCAAACAGTGCAGATGAGCTGAAGGCCACTGTCAAAGAAACCTGGGCTTCCAGACCACCTCAGCAGCGCCACAAACTGATCACCTCCATGCCACGCTGAACTGAGGCAGTAATTAAAGCAAAAGGAGCCCCTACCAAGTATTGAGTACATGTACAGAAAATGAACATATTTTCCAGAAGACCAACAATTCACTAAAAATGTTTTTTTCTTATGAAGTATTCTAATTTGTTGGGTTAAATGTGAGCCAAATCATCACAATTAAAAGAACCAAAGACTTAAACTACTTCAGTCTGTGTGCATTGAATTTAATACACAAGTTTTTGAATTACTGAAATAAATGAACTTTTCCACAACATTCTATTTCATTGACATGCACCTGTAACAGAGTATTTGGAAAAATGTGAGGAGTTTACTCTCTTTTGTGAGATACTGTAATGCAAATTTATGTGTAAGTCCTCGAGGTAAATACAAATACTTACCTGTCTCCTGGCTACCTCCTCTACCAGCCTGAAGCACGCTTTCCCAATCTGAAAGCACAGAACATTTTGCATAATTGCAATAAAGGCATTAGAACCATCCAAACTCTTTACCACAGTATCCACTTACATTGCTCTCCACCTCCTCATCTAGCCCCAGGCTCCAAAAGTCCTCCCTTTGAAGACACATTGGGCCATCCAGAATTTTTATTTATGTCAGGAATGAGCAATCATGCATTTATTATTTGAAGCACACCAACAAGCTGTGCATGTGAACTATCTAGTTTAGTTTGGCACTCACCAGTTGTTCTTGCTTGGGCCCAACCTCTTGGACCACAGTGGACCTTTACATTTACATTTAATCATTTAGCAGACGCTTTTATCCAAAGCGACTTACATAGAAGCATTCAGAACAACGAGAACAACAACAGTATACAAGTGCCATGATAAGTCTCAATTACAATACCAAATAACCCTAACACATAACCCGTAGCCAAGGTTTTTTTTTTTTCTTCCAAGAATAGGATAGACAAGAAAAGGTAAGTGCTAATATTAGTTGGTCAAGTGCTGGCGAACCTTTATTGGCATACTGGTGGTCCACCAGTCTAATGTCATCTGCATCATTTTGGCTTCCCTCAGATTCATGGCTATGGTCTACACAACAGGAAAGTAAATACTAATCGTCATTGTCAAGTGTCATGCTTATATCTGCTATGTCAACAAGTAGGAATATTACAATACCCTGTGGCCGAAAGTAGGGCCTCAACTGTGAAACATTAACTTTCTGTATTTTCCTTGACATAGCCACACTTGCCACACCCTTCTCTGTCAGGGATGTGAGGGTGAATGGCCCTTGGTGGAGATCCTGTAAACAATTTCCCTTCTTCACCTTCTTTTTGGGCTCCCCACTTAGGACCTCGTCCCCTGCCTTGACTGAGCACTGGCGAACCCCTTTCCTTTGCCTCAAAAGCTTTTTTTTTTTTTCCCCTGTGCCTTTTCAATGCTTTTCCGTACCTTAAATATAAGAATATATTAATTACTATGCAAACTTCTTATTCGAATTGAATCCACACAACTCTGAACAAACCGTTTTATTGAGGGCCTTGATTCCAGCTAGTTTTAGCTCCAGCTCCCCCTCTGGGTCCGCCAATTCAAAGGCGGTGTCTGTCTCACAGGCATTTAATGCCTGTGGTAGAGGGGGGTGCCTATTGTACATTAAAAAGTATGGGCTGTACTTGGTAGATCTCTAGTTTGAAACAAAATGTTTTGTTAGATTGCATTAGTTTTATTCCATAAACTATGGCCTGCAGGTGGATGTCCCAATCATCCTGGTGCTGATTAACATATTTTCTGAGAGTCCTCTTCACATTTTGATTAGTTCTCTCATCTTTCAACATAGAAAGGAATTACTACATGCACTTTCGTATACATTGGCTAAAGTTGACTTTACTGTTTTGCGGGATGTCATGTTGGCACACTTACTTGGCCGTTTGACTGGGGATGGTATGCACTTGTGATGGCATGTTTGATGTACAGCACCGCAAATATGTGTGCATTAAGCTGTAGATAATTCAGACACATTTATTTTAAATATTTATTGGTCCCAAAAATGACCAATGACCACTTAAAAACAGTGTGATTTGTGATGATGTCATATGACCTGTGTGAAGGGGGTGAAGGGAAAGGGTAATCAGGACACATACCTCATTAACAAATGCACGGCCCCTGTCAGTGATGATTTTCCGGACCATACCAAATGTGTACAGCTTTGACACAAGTGCCTCAGCCACCTCAGTGCTGGAGCCACACTTCAAAGGCTCAGCATGTGGACGTATTGATAGTCTTTCACGTTTCTTTTCATTGGACCAATGAGGTCCATACCGTCCACCTCCCATGACTCTTTCACCTGTGGAGATATGTAATATTACCACATCACCTTATACATAACTTGTTGCTTCAAGCTCTACCTTAATAGGGTGAAGGACAGGAGACACAGTCTTTATGGGGTCATTCTTTTGGCATCTGTGACAGCTTTTGACCTGATGGATACATTTATTATTTAGACCAAATAATTTTCCTGTGCCAGGGTTTTTGTGGCACTCCTCCAGGACAGCCCGCCTCTGCTCCTCAGACAGCACAACCAGCCTCATGAATTATACACTGGGGCCAGTGTAGAATAGTTTACCTTCTGTGATAGACAAACAGTGTTTAAGTAATGATTTTGCTGCTTTGTTTGGTATTACAATACAGCACTTATGTGCACATGTGTCTTTGTTCAGGAATGCAAACACACGTGTGATGAAAAAATGTTGGCGGTTACTATGTCTGACTAGATGAAATCGTCGTTACTGACAGGCTCACACGTGTTAACTAAAACAATGCTAATATTATTTCAAATACCCACACTCACTTACCTCTTATAATGAAATTTGCAGCCATTCTTGAGACCTTCTTCTTCAATGCTGCATCCACCAACCCGTCAACCAAATATCGCCTAATGGCAGCGTTAAAAGGCAAACTTCTCATTTCTTTCGCTGCACTCAATTTTCTTTTGCTGTGAGTGAATGAAAGTCTCGCAGTACAAAGCGTGGAACAGATCATGCAGAATTGTAAATCATCACAAAACAGAATTATTATTTGCGCATGCACATTTCTACTACATCATTATGCACATGTGTGGATGGATCGTGCAGGCATCCAGGATTGTGTACTGACATTCTGTTTTAGCTGAAAATACGTCACTGCACTGAAATAAATTCGGCAACAACTACTGGTTCACGCGGACTTGAAACAAATCACTTGTTAATTAACGTTAGTTAATGTTCTGTAAAGACAACAGCGGCTTTCAGCCTGTCACTGGAAATATCAGACATACAGTCATAGTTACAGGTTTTTTTTTTATTAATTTGTGCTGCTTTTCCCATAGTTTTTTTTTTTCTGTGTTAACATTACGTTAATGTTAATCATGTGTGCTGACATGCGGTTGAATTTTAGTTCTTCTCTCTTTACTGTTTTCATTGCCATATTTTCAAAGTGTCTAATTCTAACTAATGTTTCTATTTAAAATCGTGATTACTCATTTTATATAAAAAAATCAATAGTGGAGATTTCTTAACATGAAGACTTATTTTGGTGATTTTATTAAACTTAGCTTTTTCCCCCAGAGTTAGATGCAAGCTTCACTGTTAATATTATCATCAAACAATTAGGCCTATTATAACATTGCAATCAGTTAGAGAGTGAACGAATGACAACATAACCGGTACATTATTTATGTATTGCTTTTTACCTTCTTTCCTGGAAACTTTTTTTTATTATTATTTTTTTTAAATTATTTTAGAAAATTCAGGACATTTTCTATTCTTCTCCTTTTTATCGATTAAAAAACAAGAACAAACATACACATTACAAGTACACATAATATACAAATACAACAAACAGTGCTTTATTTTCAAATGAACAAATAGTATTTAGCAGCAGCATTCAAGAAATTTAATGAACAAATATAAAAATAACCGTTTTAAATGACCTTAAGTAAAGATTAGTGAGTACAAGTTAAGTTTCTGTTTGAAACCGGGTTCGCTGAATTTCTTTATATCTAACGGGTATACTGTTATAAACAACTTTCTAAGCGCATGCGCTCTCATAGCTCATACAGAGTGGCGCTTCACAAGCAGCACAGCTCTAATAAGGTGTCAATTCTCGGTTACCAATATCATAATTACATTCGACAGGGGACAATCGGTAGGAAAAAAAAACTCGTAAGGGTGCATCTTGTTGTCTAAGGGAGAACGTTGGGATAACACCGCACCTATCCCCACCTCTGACGCGTCGACCTCCACCACAAACTGACGTGATGGATCATGGGTAATTAAGATGGGGGCCGAAACGAAGCAACCCTTCAGTTTGGCAAACACAGCCTCGGCTGTGTCTGACCACCTAAACGTAGTTCTGGGGGAGGTCAAGGCGGTTAGAGGTGCAGCTAGTTGGCTGAAGTTGCAAATAAAACGGTAAAGAAGTTGGCGAACCCCAGAAACCCTCTGTAGGGCCTTACGGGAATCTTGACTTGGCCACTCTACCAAAGCCTTAACCTTCTTGGGATCCATACGCATTCCCCTCAGTCGACACGATGTATCCAAGAAAAGGAACAGACTGTGCATGAAAAATCTCGCATTTCTCCGCCTTGACAAAAAGCCCATTCTCTAGCAACCTCTGAAGCACTCGTCAGACGTGCTGCACGTGTTCCTGGAGAGAAGAGGAAAAAAATCAATATGTCATCCAGGTAGACATATATGAATTGATTGACCATATCTCACAGCACGTCGTTGACGAATGCCTGGAAGACCGCTGGGGAGTTGGACAGCCCGAAGGGCATGACCAAGTATTCAAGTGCCCCCTGGGGGTGTTAAAAGCGGTCTTCCATTCATCCCCCTCCCTAATATGGACCAAATGATACGCATTACGTAAGTCCAATTTCGTGAAGATCGACGCTCCCCTGCAACCTCTCGAAGGCTGAAGACATCAACGGCAAGGGATAAGTATTCTTTATCGTGATGCTGTTCAGTCCCCGGTAGTCAATACAAGGTCGCAGAGACCCGTCTTTCTTCCCCACAAAAAAGAACCCCGCCCCTGCTGGAGAAGAGGAAGGACGGATGAACCCCGAAGCTAGAGAATCAGAAATATATTTCTCCATAGCCTCTTTCTGGAACAGAAAGTGAATATAATTTGCCTTTAGGTGGAGACTTACCTGACAGTAAATCTATGGCACAGTCATAGGGACGATGCGGATGGAGAAAAGCAGCATGAGACTTACTGAACACTTCCTTCAGGTTGAGGTACTCCGAGGGCACGTTAGACAAATCCACTGCTTCCTCCTGAAACACAGACATAGAAACAGACGGACAACCAGACACTAGACAAGACTCATGACATTTATTACTCCAGGCCAAGATGGAACGAAGTTGTCAGTCCACTTTAGGGTTGTGACGGAGGAGCCAGGGGTGACCAAGAACTATGGGTGCAAGGGGAGTGTCTAGTATATAGTCACAGAAGGGAGGTGATCTCAGAGTGGTTGCCTGATGTGATGAGGGTAATGTCTCCAGTGGTGAGGTGAGATGACAGGCAGGCAGTCTTTGTCCATTGAGGGCGTAAACCGCGATCTGGTTTACGCCTACCTGCATGGGCTCATGATCGTGGAGGGGGCTGGCTGCGTCCCCGCCGCAGACCCGGGTACCAGTAGGAGCTCTCTGTGTAAGATTGGGTAGGTACGTCGTTCTACTGACTCGTGTTAGTCGTGCATCTACCCTTAGTGCCAACTCTATGAGTCCGTTGCGCGAGGTCGGAAGGTCCAGGGCATAGATCTCCTTCTGGACGTGGTCAGCAAGTCCATGCAGGAACATGTCCCACTGCGCCTCCTCGTTCCATTGACACTCCACCGCCAAGGTACGGAACTCGATCAAGAAATCCGACACTAATCCCTCTCCTTGCCGTAGTTCAGCTCGCTTCCTAACCGCCTCTCTCCCGGCGATGACCCGATCGAACTCCTCTAACGCCGAGGATGGGGTACTCGCTGCTTCCATGTGGGTCAGATCGTTCTGTCAGGACATAAACGACAGGAAGCAAGTTGCAAGTAATAGATTTATTCAGAACGTAACGTCAGGCTGGGTTGGTGGTGGGGGCGGCGCAGGGACCTCGATGACAGCACAGACCAGTGAGAAGGTGAGTTGAGTGCATTGGGGAAATGATGATGAGGGATACGCACGAGACGAGGGTGTAATCCACAGAAACACGAACAGGAACGAAGACAACAAAGAGGAATGCTTGAGCGGATGAGACACAGACATGAAGCCCGGAGGACCTCAACGATCTGACAAACAAGAGACGAAAGGACAGGGCATTAAGTAGGCTGTTGGAATGAGCTGCAGCTGCCGCTGATCACGATGATCAGCGGTAATGCCCACATGAAACAATTCAACAGGGGACATAACATGAAGACGAGCAGGAAAAAACAGCGCATTCATGAACCGTGACAGAGTGCACATAAAGAAACGTAGAGTCTTTTACAGATTGAAAAGATGTATTACTCTTATCTGTATAAGTATTTTAAATGTGAATGCACCGGTGCCTCCATCTGTCCTGCAGTGAGCGCTAGGCTACTGTTCAGCTTCCACACTCCACACAGACAATAAATACTGCACATTTCTCTAGGTTAACATTATTGATTATAGATTGATTATATTGATATAGATTGAGCGGATATGTGAAGTTTTTCTGTGACTAATAAAATGTTGATTAATCAAGCGTTTCTGGTCAACTAATGAATATTAGTGGGCTAGCCCTAGTAGTAAACGCTAACTATACCATGGTTGCTGTGGCAGAAATAGTAGTAGAATGTTGTTACATCATTCATTTTCAGGGTTTATACAACCTTTTGAGAGAAGAATTCAAACAATTTTCAATGACTTTCAAGCATTTGTTCACACAATTTCAAGCATTTCCAGCACTTCATAGCCCCAAGAATGATGTCAATCTGAATGTAATTCTTAATGGGATGACCAAAAAATCATCATGTAATCATGTAAAATGAAAAAAATACAAATAAAAAAAAAACAAAATTACCATTATAACCAGTAGATGGAAGCAGAGTAGCACTTATTGGCTTATTAGTCATTAATTTATACCTTTTTTGCTTTATATTTTGAATTATAAAATCAATATGATAAAATATTATATAAATATCAAATCATCAAGAAAAAAATCAGATTTTGTCAGTTTTGCACTGAGGTCTCAAAAGCGGGACCTAAATCACATAATCACTGAAGTTGTTTGTCAGTTCCATATAATACAATAGAAGAATAATGGCACATGTTAATAAGAATACAGTATATGCATTTTCTACATAAAAATAGATTCGCGAACGTTACCTGTTATAATAAATTTTGTAAGCTTCCCAAAGCTCAGGGTTTAGTGCTTACTGCACAACTGTTGTATAAACAAGAAAATATGTATGTTATATATTTTCCTTACACTTTGTTCCGCAGACACATTTTATCTATATCTCTATCTTTCGTGTCGCTCGCCTCGCTAATGTTCATTCTGTGCACTGACGTTCTCTCCTCCACATCATGAGTAGACACGCCCCTTATACTGCTGATTTGGCTACAATTTGTTTGTTTTGCTAGTTGGCCCGACATCAGTTTTCTAAAGCAGTTTTTTGAAAAATCGCTTAGCCCAACTTACGCTGGGTAAGTCTATTTATTAAAGGCACATTTGTCCAGTCATCGGTTAAAATGCTGAAGCTGTGTGAAGAAATATGTGCATATGCAGGGGCGACAGTGCTCTTAGTAAAAATCGGAAAGCCCGGACCGTTATATACTTTTAGCTGATTTTAACGGCCCGATATGAGCCTGTTGACAGATAATACGGCATACAGCTGCCGATATGAACTTTTTTCTTTTTACAGAACATAAATGCTTTCTACATGGTGTAATTATGTCGTAATTTCATTCCAGTTGTTTTGCTACTGCAACCTGGATTCAAACGCTTTTTAAAGCAAGAACCATTGACCTGAGCAAAGCCAGAGAAAGCAGAGAGAAGAGCAGAGAAGCAGGAGATGAAGTGATGATGATAAACAAGGATCACAGTTCTATTGAAAAATCTTAGGTTGCAATATTTTTCATCCCACACTTTATCTGACCACTAGACCTACAACAAGTAGTGGTTTGTACCAAAACTGCTTCCTAATAACACCCACCACACCCTTGGGTTTCCATAAACCTTCTGTTATCTCTTATTCATAACAGACCAAACAGTTCATGAACCTTCAACAATAATTAGAATTAAACAATGAAAAACAATAAATATACCAAAACAAAACATTATCAAGTAATAAATCAATAAATTATCAAATAATCAATGCTATAATGGGTTGAATGATAATACCAAGAAACTAAATTAACTAATGAGTAATGAGTAGAAATTATTAAAATGAATTAATGATTATAAATTAATAAAAGCCCACAAATAAAAACTAACCCAAAACGTACGGTTGCTCTCTTGCTTTGCAACACAACAGAATTGTATTTTGCGGATCCTCCGATCCTTTTTTTTTTTTTTTTCCAATTTTTTTTGATTGATCAAACAGATTTAATAGTTTTACTTATAGAAACATGAGGTTTTGTGCAGGTAATTATTTAAAAACTAATAATTTGAAGTACAGTGTAACTCCATTCATTGAAAAGATTTATAATTTAGAAAAATGCATCAAAATGGTCAAAACTGATGTTATGCAATGGTCTCCTTTCTGCTGTTATATCAGGGTTCATCGTTTAGTCCTTCCACTTTATTATGTCCTTACCATTTTTCTTTTCTTTTTTTCTTTTTTTAAGAGTTTCCCTAACAAATGCAACTGTTTTTTACTTGTTGTTTCAGAGTTGATTAAAAGAAAATGTGGGAGACAAATCATGCCAGAAGTGGGAGGGGAGAGGAAGAAACCCCAACCAGGAAAGATTTAAAGAAAAGAAGAGCCAAGAAATCTTTCACCCTCCACTCAGTGGTGGAAAGAGTTTCACATACACACATCATCTTGAGCGTACCATGGGGTTAGTTATACTGGAGGAGAAGGCAGCACGCATGTGAATCCATTGTGGATAAAACATTTTTTGTGTGCTTCAGTACCTGAAGAAAACACCTGTTAGTTCATACACGGGAGACAGAACCATTCATGTACTTTGTGTGGAAAGAGTTTTTCACTTCTCCACTATTTGAACAAAGACATGAAGAAAAAACAGACTGTTGTGAGCGACTACAATGTGCTTTTGAGTGTGGGAAGACTTTTACGACAGCAAAAGTGTTAAAACTGCACCAGAGGATTCACACTGGAGAAAAACCTTATAAGTGTTCACACTGTGACAAGAGATTTAATCATTCTGGAACACTGAAAACACAATGAGATGACCCACACTGGAGAGAAAAACGTTCAACATGTGATCAGTGCGGGAAAGAGATTTTGTAGAGATAGAGTCCTGAAACGCACATGGTAGTTCATACAAAGGAGAAGCCACATTCATGTCATTTGTGTGGAAATAGGTTTTCACATCGACAAAGTTTGAAAATACATCAGAAAGTACATACTGCTGTGAGAGAGTACATGTGCTTTGAGTGTGAAAAGACTTTTACTACAGCGGGCAGTTTTAAAACAGCATGAGAGGATTCACACTGGAGAGAAACCTTACAAAGTGTTCACACTGTGAACAAGAGATTCAGAGATTCAAGACACCTGAAAACACACGAGATGATTCACACTGGAGAGAAACCCTTTCACATGTGATCAGTGCGGGAAGAGATTCACACTAAAGCACCCCTTACAGACCACATGAGAGTTCATACTGGAGAGAAACCATTCACTTGTGATCAGTGCGGAAAGAGTTTCTCACACTCATCAGACCTTAAGCTACACATGGACATCCACACTGAGAGTAAACCGTACACATGTGATCAGTGCGGGAAAACAATTTTGTGGGCTTCAGTCCTGAAGCAGCACCTGACTGTTCATACAAAGGAGAAACCACATTCATGTCATTTGTGTGGAAAGAGTTTTGCGTGTCCAGAACATTTAAAAGTGGCATCAGAAAGTACATACTGCTGTGAGAGAGTACATGTGCTTTGAGTGTGAAAAGACTTTTACTACAGCGAAGCCGTTTTAAAAACAGGCATGAGAGGATTCACACAGGAGAAAAACCTTACAAAGTGGTTCCCACTGTGACAAGAGATTCAGTATTCAGGAAACCTGAAACACATGAAGAGGATTCACACTGGAGAGAAAACATTACAAGTGTCACACTGTGTGTCAAGAGATTTCATCGGTCGGGAAGGAACTGAAAACACATGAGAGGATCCACATGGAGAGGAAGAAAACCCTACACATGTGATGCTAGTGCTGGGAAGAGTTTTGCAATAAAAGGGAAGCTGTACATACCATATGAGAATTCATACGGGAGAGGAAACCGTTCACTTGTGACCAGTGCGGACAACGTTTCAAACTATCGACCTTCAAGGTAAAATGAACATCCACACGGAGAGAAACCTTAGAAGGGTTACAATGTGACAAGAGTTTCGTCGGTCAGAACACTGAACACAGAGGGATCCCACTGGAGAGGAAACGTATCACTGCATGAATGTGGGAAGTGTTTCACTGATCATCTTTCTCTACCACAGACTACAAAAACAATCACAATAAGTAGATTATCTTCAAAACCAAGATTCAACTGTGGGTTCAGATCAACTCAAGATGGAGTTCATCTCCAAAAAACAATGTCACAAAGTTTTATTCTTGTTATCATTTTGCTTCATGATATAAGTGACATCATGTGCTTTCTTATGGGTTTTAAGATGTTCAATCGTTTCATATTATGTTCAATATATTTAATAAGCAGGATTGTAAGAATCATAACACCAATACAACCTTACGATAACCCTCTATACTTTTTTTAAAAGGGGGAGTCAAGCTCATTATTTTTTACTTAGCTAATTTTTTTATTTTCTGTTTGTTAGAAAAAATCAATCCCCTTTAAAAATGTTTTATCTTATTTTTTGGGGTGGTGATCTCTCTCTTATCTTACTCCGGCCTCCTTTCTTTGCCCTTTTTTTTTCTCCTTTCTTTCCCCCCTGTGTTCTCTTTCTCTCTATTCTCTAGTTCTATATCTCTTTACCTCAAAATGTATCTACGCATGCGCCAGATGATACATGAGTTCCAAAACAGTGAAGAATGGGGGGGGGCCTCTGTAGGCCCAGGTTACTGGGTTTTAACTTGGTTTTTCCTTTACTGAAGAAGTTGAAGAGTCCCAGTGTCAGTATTATCTTTATATGTCTAGTATTTTCTGATCATATACTTACCTCATCTAACTTGTTGTTTTGGCTCATACTCAACACATATGTTTTTCTATATATTATTGGTTAAAAGGGCTGT
>NW_024879203.1:0-24147 GCF_018340385.1 Cyprinus carpio | reverse complement strand
ACAGACAGAAAGCCCACAAGTGCTGAAAACCTTCTTTCTCTGTTAGAGCATGATAGTTTGTGCAAAGTTAAGACTAAAGCTTGCCCACATGATAGATGTCTTCTAACATCTTAAATGAAAAGTCACTCTGTTAGTGCAACTAAGCAAAAGAACAGACAGAAAGCCCACAAGTGCTGAAAACCTTCTTTCTCTGTTAGAGAATGATAGTTTGTGCAAAGTTAAGACTAAAGTTTGCCCACATGATAGATGTTTCTAACATCTTAAATGAAAAGATTTAGCAATCCAGAAAACAGATTTCAGTGAGTTACTATTTTTTTGATCATGAACATATGTTTGAGCTTCTAAGCATAAAAACAGATTTCAGTGAGTTGCAAGTTATATGATCATGAACCTATATTTGAGCTTCTAAGCACAAAACGCTCAGTTTAGCGCTTCTTTGAACAGTATCACTCTGTTAGTGCAACAAAGCAAAAGAACAGACAGAAAGCCCAGAAGTGCTAAAAACCTTCTTTCTCTGATAGAGAATGATAGTTTGTACAAAGTTAAGACTATAGCTTGCCCACATTAAAGATGTTTGTAACATCTTAAATGAAATGTTTTAGCAATGCAGAAAACAGATTTCTGTGAGTTGCTAGTTTTTTGATCATGAACATTTGTTTGAGCTTCTAAGCACAAAACGCTCAGTTTAACGCTTCTGTGAACAGTATCACTATGTTAGTGCAACTAAGCAAAAGAACAGACAGAAAGCCCACAAGTGCTGAAAACCTTGTTTCTCTGTTAGAGAATGATAGTTTGTATAAAGTTAAGACTAAAGCTTGCACACATGAAAGATGTTTCTAACATCTGAAATGAAAATGTTTTAGCAATGCAGAAAACAGATTTCAGTGAGTTGCTAGTTTTTTGATCATGAACATATGTTTGAGCTTCTAAGCATAAAACGTTAGTGCAATGAGCGCTTCTGTGAACAGTATCACTCTGTTAGTGCAACTAAGCAAAAGAACAGACAGAAAGCCCACAAGTGCTGAAAACCTTCTTTCTTCTGTTAGAGAATGATAGTTTGTGCAAAGTTAAGACTAAAGCTTGCCCACATGAAAGATGTTTCTAAAATCTAAATGAAATGTTTCAGCAATGCAGAAAACAGATTTCTGTGAGTTGCTAGCTAGTTTTTCTAAGATCATGAACATATGTTTGAGCTTCTAAGCACAAAACGCTCAGTTTAGCGCTTCTGTGAACAGTATCACTCTGTTAGTGCAACTAAGAAAAAGAACAGACAGAAAGCTCACAAGTGCTGAAAAACTTGTTTCTCTGTTAGAGAATGACAGTTTGTACAAAGTTAAGACTAAAGCTTGCCCACATGAAAGATGTTTCTAACATCTGAAATGAAATGTTTTTGCAATGCAGAAAACAGATTTCTGTGAGTTGCTAGTTTTTTGATCATGAACATATGTTTGAGCTTCTAAGCATAAAACACTCAGTTTAGCGCTTCTGTGAACAGTATCACTCTGTTAGTGCAACTAAGCAAAAGAACAGACAGAAAGCCCACAAGTGCTGAAAAACTTCTTTCTCTGTTAGAGAATGATAGATTGTACAAAGTTAAGACTAAAGCTTGCCCACATGAAAGATGTTTCTAAGCATTGTTTGAAAATGTTTTTTGCAATCCAGAAAACAGATTTCTGTGAGTTGCTAGTTTTTTGATCATGAACATATGTTTGAGCATCTAAGCATAAAACGCTCAGTTTAGCGCTTCTCTGAACAGTATCACTCTGTTAGTGCAACTAAGCAAAAGAACAGACAGAAAGCCCACAAGTGCTGAAAACCTTCTTTCTCTGTTAGAGAATGATAGTTTGTGCAAAGTTAAGACTAAAGCTTGCCCACATGAAAGATGTTTCTAACATCTGAAATGAAATGTTTTAGCAATGCAGAAAACAGATTTCTGTGAGTTGCTAGTTTTTTGATCATGAACACATGTTTGAGCTTCTAAGCATAAAAAGCTCAGTTTAGCGCTTCTGTGAACAGTATCACTCTGTTAGTGCAACTAAGCAAAAGAACAGACAGAAAGCCCACAAGTGCTGAAAACCTTCTTTCTCTGTTAGAGCATGATAGTTTGTGCAAAGTTAAGTCTAAAGCTTGCCCACATGATAGATGTTTCTAACATCTTAAATGAAAAGATTTAGCAATCCAGAAAACAGATTTCAGTGAGTTACTAGTTTTTTGATCATGAACATATGTTTGAGCTTCTAAGCATAAAAACAGATTTCTGTGAGTTGCTAGTTTTTTGATCATGAACATATATTTGAGCTTCTAAGCATAAAATGCTCAGTTTAGCGCTTCTGTGAACAGTATCACTCTGTTAGTGAAACTAAGCAAAAGAACAGACAGAAAGCCCACAAGTGCTGAAAACCTTGTTTCTCTGTTAGAGAAAGTCAGTTTGTACAAAGTTAAGACTAAAGCTTGCCCACATGAAAGATGTTTCTAACATCTGAAATGAAATGTTCAATCTAACATCTGCAATGCAGAAAACAGATTTCTGTGAGTTGCTAGTTTTTTGATCATGAACATTTGTTTGAGCTTCTAAGCATAAAACGCTCAGTTTAGCGCTTCTGTGAACAGTATCACTCTGTTAGTGCAACTAATCAAAAGAACAGACAGAAAGCCCACAAGTGCTGAAAACCTTGTTTCTCTTTTAGAGAATGAAAGTTTGTACAAAGTTAAGACTAAAGCTTGCCCACATGAAAGATGTTTCTAACATCTGAAATGAAAAGATTTAGCAATCCAGAAAACAGATTTCTGTGAGTTACTAGTTTTTTGATCATGAACATATATTTGAGCTTCTAAGCACAAAACGCTCAGTTTAGCGCTTCTGTGAACAGTATCACTCTGTTAGTGCAACTAAGCAAAAGAACAGACAGAAAGCCCACAAGTGCTGAAAAACTTCTTTCTCTGTTAGAGAATGACAGTTTGTACAAAGTTAAGACTAAAGCTTGCCCACATGAAAGATGTTTCTAACATCTGAAATGAAATGTTTTTCTTGCAATGCAGAAAACAGATTTCTGTGAGTTGCTAGTTTTTTGATCATGAACATATGTTTGAGCATCTAAGCATAAAACGCTCAGTTTAGCGCTTCTCTGAACAGTATCACTCTGTTAGTGCAACTAAGCAAAAGAACAGACAGAAATCCCACAAGAGCTGAAAACCTTCTTTCTCTGTTAGATAATGATAGTTTGTGCAAAGTTAAGACTAAAGCTTGCCCACATGATAGATGTTTCTAACATCTTAAATGAAAAGATTTAGCAATCCAGAAAACAGATTTCAGTGAGTTACTAGTTTTTTGATCATGAACATATGTTTGAGCTTCTAAGCATAAAAACAGATTTCAGTGAGTTGCAAGTTATATGATAATGAACATATATTTGAGCTTCTAAGCACAAAACGCTCAGTTTAGCGCTTCTTTGAACAGTATCACTCTGTTAGTGAAACTAAGCAAAAGAACAGACAGAAAGCCCACAAGTGCTGAAAACCTTGTTTCTCTGTAAGAGAATGACAGTTTGTACAAAGTTAAGACTAAAGCTTGCCCACATGAAAGATGTTTCTAACATCCTAAATACAATGTTTTTGCAATCCAGAAAACAGATTTCTGTGAGTTGCTAGTTTTTTGATCATGAACATATGTTTGAGCTTCTAAGCACAAAACGCTCAGTTTAGCGCTTCTGTGAACAGTATCACTCTGTTAGTGCAACTAAGCAAAAGAACAGAAAGAAAGCCCACAAGGTGCTGAAAACCTTGTTTCTCTAGTAGAGAATGATAGTTTGTACAAAGTTAAGACTAAAGCTTGCCCACATGAAATATGTTTCTAACATCTGAAATGAAATGTTTTAGCAGTTCAGAAAACAGATTTCAGTGAGGTACTAGTTTTATGATCATGAACATATGTTTGAGCTTCTAAGCATAAAACGCTCAGTTTTAGCGCTTCTCTGAACAGTATCACTCTGTTAGTGCAACTAAGCAAAAGAACAGACAGAAATCCCACAAAAGTGCAGAAAACCTTCTTTCTCTGTTAGAGAATGATAGTTTGTACAAAGTTAAGACTAAAGCTTGCCCACAGGAAAGATGTTTCTAACATCATAAATGAAATGTTTTTGCAATGCAGAAAACAGATTTCTTTGAGTTACTAGTTTTTTGATCATGAACATATGTTTGAGCTTCTAAGCATTAAACGCTCAGTTTAGCACATCTGTGAACAGTATCACTCTGTTAGTGCAACTAAGCAAAAGAACAGACAGACAGCCCACAAGTGCTGAAAACCTTGTTTCTCTGTTAGAGAATGATAGTTTGTACAAAGTTAAGACTAAAGCTTGCCCACATGAAAGATGTTTCTAACATATTAAATGAAATGTTTTAGCAATGCAGAAAACAGATTTCAGTGAGGTGCTAGTTTTATGATCACGAACATATGTTTGAGCTTCTAAGCACAAAACGCTCAGTTTTAGCGCTTCTGTGAACAGTATCACTCTGTTAGTGCAACTAAGCAAAAGAAACAGACAGAAAGCCCACAAGTGCTGAAAACCCTTCTTTCTCTGTTAGAGAATGATAGATTGTACAAAGTTAAGACTAAAGCTTGCCCACATGAAAGATGTTTCTAACATCTGAAATGAAATGTTTTTGCAATGCAAAAAACAGATTTCTGTGAGTTGCTAGTTTTTTGATCATGAACATATGTTTGAGCTTCTAAGCATAAAACGCTCAGTTTAGCGCTTCTCTGAACAGTATCACTCTGTTAGTGCAACTAAGCAAAAGAACAGACAGAAAGCCCACAAGTGCTGAAAACCTTCTTTCTCTGCCAGAGAATGATAGTTTGTGCAAAGTTAAGACTAAAGCTTGCCCACATGAAAGATGTTTCTAACATCTTAAATGCAATGTTTTAGCAATGCAGAAAACAGATTTCAGTGAGTTACTAGTTTTCTGATCATGACCATATGTTTGAGCTTCAAAGCATAAAACTCTCAGTTTAGCGCTTCTGAGAACAGTAACACTCTGTTAGTGCAACTAAGCAAATAACAAAGAAAGCAGAACAGACAGAAAGCCCACAAGTGCTGAAAAGATTGTTTCTCTGTTAGAGAATGATAGTTTGTACAAAGTTAAGACTAAAGCTTGCCCACATGAAAGATGTTTCTAACATCTGAAATGAAATGTTTTTGCAATGCAGAAAACAGATTTCTGTGAGTTGCTAATTTTTTGATCATGAACATATGTTTGAGCTTCTAAGCATAAAACGCTCAGTTTAGCGCTTCTTTGAACAGTATCACTCTGTTAGTGCAACTCAGCAAAAGAACAGACAGAAAGCCCACAAGTGCTGAAAACCTTGTTTCTCTGTTAGAGAATGATAGTTTGTACAAAGTTAAGACTAAAGCTTGCCCACATGAAAGATGTTTCTAACATCTTAAATAAAATGTTTTAGCAATGCAGAAAACAGATTTCTGTGAGTTACTAGTTTTATGATCATGACAATATGTTTGAGCTTCTAAGCTAAGCATAAAACGCTCAGTTTTAGAGCGCTTCTGTGAACAGTATCACTCTGTTAGTGCAACTAAGCAAAAGAACAGACAGAAAGCCCACAAGTGCTGAAAACCTTGTTTCTTTGTTAGAGAATGATAGTTTGTGCAAAGTTAAGACTAAAGCTTGCCAACATTAAAGATGTTTCTAACATCTTAAATGAAATGTTTTTGCAATGCAGAAAACATTTCTGTGAGTTGCTAGTTTTTTGATCATGAACATATGTTTGAGCTTCAAAGCATAAAACGCTCAGTTTAGCGCTTCTGTGAACAGTATCACTCTGTTAGTGCAACTAAGCAAAAGAACAGACAGAAAGCCCACAAGTGCTGAAAACCTTCTTTCTCTGTTAGATAATGACAGTTTGTACAAAGTTAAGACTAAAGCTTGCCCACATGAAAGATGTTTCTAACATCTGAAATGAAATGTTTTTGCAATGCAGAAAACAGATTTCTGTGAGTTGCTAGTTTTTTGATCCATGAACATATGTTTGAGCTTCTAAGCATAAAACGCTCAGTTTTAGCATGAACTTCTTCTAAGCACAAAACGTGAGTTTACAGTATCACTCTGTTAGTGCAACTAAGCAAAAAGAACAGACAGACAGAAAGCCCAGAAGTGCTGAAAACCTTTTTTCTCTGTTAGAGAATGATAGTTTGTACAAAGTTAAGACTAAAGCTTGCCCACATGAAAGATGTTTCTAACATCTTAAATGAAATGTTTTTGCAATGCAGAAAACAGATTTCTGTGAGTTGCTAGTTTTTTGATCATGAACATATGTTTGTGCTTCTCAGCATAAAACGCTCAGTTTAGCGCTTCTGTGAACACTATCACTCTGTTAGTGCAACTAAGCAAAAGAACAGACAGAAAGCCCGACAGTGCTGAAAAAACCTTCTTTCTCTGTTAGAGAATGATAGTTTGTACAAAGTTAAGACAAAAGCTTACCCACATGACAGATGTTTTTAACATCTTAAATGAAAAGAATTAGCAATCCAGAAAACAGATTTCAGTGAGTTACTAGTTTTTTGATCATGAACATATGTTTGAGCTTCTAAGCATAAAAACAGATTTCAGTGAGTTGCAAGTTATATGATCATGAACATATATTTGAGCTTCTAAGCACAAAACGCTCAGTTTAGCGCTTCTTTGAACAGTATCACTCTGTTAGTGAAACTAAGCAAAAGAACAGACAGAAAGCCCACAAGTGCTGAAAACCTTGTTTCTCTGTTAGAGAATGTCAGTTTGTACAAAGTTAAGACTAAAGCTTGCCCACATGAAAGATGTTTCTAACATACTAAATGAAATATTTTAGCAATGCAGAAAACAGATTTCTGTGAGTTGCTAGTTTTTTGATCATGAACATATGTTTGAGCTTCTAAGCACAAAACGCTCAGTTTAGCGCTTCTGTGAACAGTATCACTCTGCTAGTGCAACTAAGCAAAAGAACAGACAGAAAGCCCACAAGTGCTGAAAACCTTGTTTCTCTTTTAGAGAATGAAAGTTTGTACAAAGTTAAGACTAAAGCTTGCCCACATGAAAGATGTTTCTAACATCTGAAATGAAATGTTTTAGCAATGCAGAAAACAGATTTCAGTGAGACACTAGTTTTATGATCATGAACTTATGTTTGAGCTTCTAAGCATAAAACGCTCAGTTTAGCGCTTCTCTGAACAGTATCACTCTGTTAGTGCAACTAAGCAAAAGAACAGACAGAAAGCCCACAAGTGCTGAAAACCTTCTTTCTTTGTTAGATAATGATAGTTTGTTGTGCAAAGTTAAGACCTAAAGCTTGCCCACATGAAAGATGTTTCTAACATCTAAAATGAAATGTTTTTTTTGCCATGCAGAAAACAGATTTCTGTTGAGTTGCTAGTTTTTTGATCATGAACATATGTTTGAGCTTCTAAGCATAAAACGCTCAGTTTAGCGCTTCTGTGAACAGTATCACTCTGTTAGTGCAATTAGGCAAAAGAACAGACAGAAAGCCTACAAGTGCTGAAAACCTTGTTTCTCTGTTAGAGAATGTCAGTTTGTACAAAGTTAAGACTAAAGCTTGCCCACATTACAGATGTTTCTAACATCTTAAATGAAATGTTTTTTGCAATGCAGAAAACAGATTTCAGTGAGTTACTAGTTTGATGATCACGAACATATGTTTGAGCATCTAAGCACAAAACGCTCAGTTTAGCGCTTCTCTGAACAGTATCACTCTGTTAGTGCAACTAAGCAAAAGAACAGACAGAAAGACAACAAGTGCTGAAAACCTTCTTTCTCTGTTAGAGAATGATAGTTTGTACAAAGTTAAGACTAAAGCTTGCCCACATGAAAGATGTTTCTAAATATTGAAATGAAATGTTTTTTGCAATGCAGAAAACAGATTTCTGTGAGTTGCTAGTTTTTTGATCATGAACATATGTTTGAGCTTCTAAGCATAAAACGCTCAGTTTAGCACTTCTGTGAACAGTATCACTCTGTTAGTGCAACTAAGCAAAGAACAGACAGAAAGCCCACAAGTGCTGAAAACCTTGTTTTCTCTGTTAGAGAATGATAGTTTGTACAAAGTTAAGACTAAAGCTTGCCCACATAAAAGATGTTTCTAACATCTGAAATGAAATGTTTTAGCAATCCAGAAAACAGATTTCTGTGAGTTGCTAGTTTTTTGATCATGAACATATGTTTGAGCTTCTAAGCATAAAAACGCTCAGTTTTGCGCTTCTGTGAACAGTATCACTCTGTTAGTGCAACAAAGCAAAAAAACAGACAGAAAGCCCACAAGTGCTGAAAACCTTCTTTCTCTGTTAGAGAATGATAGTTTGCACAAAGTTAAGACTAAAGCTTGCCCACACGAAAGATGTTTCTAACATCATATATGAAATGTTTTACAAAAGCAGAAAACAGATTTCTGTGAGTTGCTAGTTTTATGATCATGAACATATATTTGAACTTCTAAGCATAAAACGCTCAGTTTAGCGCTTCTGTGAACAGTATCACTCTGTTAGTGCAACTAAGCACATGAACAGAAAGAAAGGCCACAAGTGCTGAAAACCTTCTTTCTCTGTTAGAGAATTACAGTTTGTACAAAGTTAAGACTAAAGCTTGCCCACATGATAGATGTTTTTAACATCTTAAATGAAAAGATTTAGCAATCCAGAAAACAGATTTCAGTGAGTTACTAGTTTTTTGATCATGAACATATGTTTGAGCTTCAAAGCATAAAAACAGATTTCAGTGAGTTGCAAGTTATATGATCATGAACATATATTTGAGCTTCTAAGCATAAAACGCTCAGTTTAGCGCTTCTTTGAACAGTATCACTCTGTTAGTGAAACTGAGCAAAAGAACAGACAGAAAGCCCACAAGTGCTGAAAACCTTGTTTCTCTTTTAGAGAATGACAGTTTGTACAAAGTTAAGACTAAAGCTTTCCCACATGAAAGATGTTTCTAACATCCTAAATACAATGTTTTTGCAATGCAGAAAACAGATTTCTGTGAGTTGCTAGTTTTTTGATAATGAACATATGTTTGAGCTTCTAAGCACAAAACGCTCAGTTTAACGCTTCTGTGAACAGTATCACTCTGCTAGTGCAACTAAGCAAAAGAACAGACAGAAAGCCCACAAGTGCTGAAAACCTTGTTTCTCTTTTAGAGAATGACAGTTTGTACAAAGTTAAGACTAAAGCTTGCCCACATGAAAGATGTTTCTAACATCTGAAATGAAATGTTTTTTTTTGAGCAATGCAGAAAAACAGATTTCAGTGAGTTGCTAGTTTTTGATCATGAACATATGTTTGAGCTTCTAAGCATAAAACGCTCAGTTTAGCGCTTCTGTGAACAGTATCACTCTGTTAGTGCAACTGAGCAAAAGAACAGACAGAAAGCCCACAAGTGCTGAAAACCTTCTTTCTCTGTTAGAGAATGATAGTTTGTACAAAGTTAAGACTAAAGCTTGCCCACATGAAAGATGTTTCTAACATCCTAAATGAAATGTTTTTGCAATGCAGAAAACAGATTTCTGGGTGAGTTGCTAGTTTTTTGATCATGAACATATGTTTGAGCTTCTAAGCATAAAAACGCTCAGTTTAGCGCTTCTGTGAACGGTATCACTCTGTTAGTGAAACTAAGCAAAAGACCAGACAGAAAGCCCACAAGTGCTGAAAACCTTGTTTCTCTGTTAGAGAATGACAGTTTGTACAAAGTTAAGACTAAAGCTTGCCCACATGAAAGATGTTTCTAACATACTAAATGAAATGTTTTAGCAATGCAGAAAACAGATTTCTGTGAGTTGCTAGTTTTTTGATCATGAACATATGTTTGAGCTTCTAAGCATAAAAAAACTCAGTTTTAGCGCTTCCGTGAACAGTATCACTCTGTTAGTGCAACTAAGCAAAAGAACAGACAGAAAGAAAGCCCACAAGTGCTGAAAACCTTCTTTCTCTGATTGAAAATGATGGTTTGTACAAAGTTAAGACTAAAGCTTCCCCACATGAAAGATGTTTCTAACATCTTAAATTAAATGTTTTTGCAATGCAGAAAACAGATTTCTGTGAGTTGCTAGTTTTTTGATCATGAACATATGTTTTGAGCCTCTAAGCATAAAACGCTCAGTTTAGCGCTTCTGTGAACAGTATCACTCTGTTAGTGCAACTAAGCAAAAGAACAGACAGAAAGCCCACAAGTGCTGAAAACCTTCTTTCTCTGTTAGAGAATGATAGTTTGTGGCAAAGTTAAGACTAAAGCTTGCCCACATGAAAGATGTTTCTAACATCTTAAATGAAAAGATTTTTGCAATCCAGAAAACAGATTTCTGTGAGTTGCTAGTTTTTTGATCATGAACATATGTTTGAGCATCTAAGCATAAAAAAAAAAGAGTTTAGCGCTTCTGTGAACAGTATCACTCTGTTAGTGCAACTCAGCAAAAGAACAGACAGAAAGCCCACAAGTGCTGAAAACCTTTTTTCTTGAACAGTATCACTCTGTTAGTTTGTGCAAAGTTAAGACAGAAAGCTTGCCCAACATGCTGAAAACCTTGTTTAACATCTTAAATGAAACAGTTTAGCAAAGTTAAGACTAAAGCTTGATTTCACATGAAAGATGTTTCTAACATCTGAAATGAAATGTTTTTTGCAATGCAGAAAACAGATTTCAGTGAGTTGCTAGTTTTTTGATCATGAACATATGTTTGAGCTTCTAAGCACAAAACTCTCAGTTTAACGCTTCTGTGAACAGTATCACTCTGTTAGTGCAACTAAGCAAAAGAACAGACAGAAAGCCCACAAGTGCTGAAAACCTTGTTTCTCTGTTAGAGAATGACAGTTTGTACAAAGTTAAGACTAAAGCTTGCCCACATGAAGGATGTTTCTAACATCTGAAATGAAATGTTTTTGCAATGCAGAAAACAGATTTCTGTGAGTTGCTAGTTTTTTGATCATGAACATATGTTTGAGCTTCTAAGCATAAAACGCTCAGTTTAGCACTTCTGTGAACAGTATCACTCTGTTAGTGCAACTAAGCAAAAGAACAGACAGAAAGCCCACAAGTTGCTGAAAACCTTGTTTCTCTGTTAGAGAATGATAGTTTGGACAAAGTTAAGACTAAAGCTTGCCCACATGAAAGATGTTTCTAACATCTGAAATGAAATGTTCTAGCAATGCAGAAAACAGATTTCAGTGAGTTACTAGTTCTTTGATGATCATGAACATATGTTTGAGCTTCTAAGCATAAAACGCTCAGTTTTTAGCTTATGTGAACAGTATCACTCTGTTAGTGCAACTAAGCAAAAGAACAGACAGAAAGCCCACAAGTGCTGAAAACCTTCTTTCTCTGATAGAGAGTGATAGTTTGAACAAAGAAAAAACTAAAGCTTGCCTACATGAAAGATGTTTCTAACATCCTAAATGAAAATGTTTTTTGCAATGCAGAAAACAGATTTCTGTGAGTTGCTAGTTTTTTGATCATGAACATATGTTTGAGCTTCTAAGCATAAAACGCTCATTTTAGCGCTTCTGTGAACAGTATCACTCTGTTAGTGCAACTAAGCAAAAGAACAGTCAGAAAGCCCACTAGGGCTGAAAACTCTGTTTCTCTGTTAGAGAATGATAGTTTGTTCAAAGTTAAGACTAAAACTTGCCAACATTAAAGATGTTTCTAACATCTTAAATGAAATGTTTTTGCAATGCAGAAAACAGATTTCTGTGAGTTGCTATTTTGTTGATCATGAACATATGTTTGAGCTTCTAAGCATAAAACGCTCAGTTTTATCGCTTCTGTGAAGAGTATCACTCTGTTTAGTGCAACTAAGCAAAAGAACAGACAGAAAGACAGAAAGCCCACAAGTGCTGAAAACCTTGTTTCTCTGTTAGAGAATGACAGTTTTGTACAAAGTTAAGACTAAAGCTTGCCCACATGAAGGATGTTTCTAACATCTGAAATGAAATGTTTTTGCAATGCAGAAAACAGATTTCTGTGAGTTGCTAGTTTTATTGATCATGAACATATGTTTGAGCTTCTAAGCATAAAAAGCGCTCAGTTTAGCGCTTCTGTGAACAGTATCACTCTGTTAGTGCAACTAAGCAAAAGAACAGACAGAAAGCCCACAAGGGCTGAAAAACCTTCTTTCTCTGTTAGAGAATGATAGTTTGTGCAAAGTTAAGACTATAGCTTGCCCACATTAAAGATGTTTCTAAGAAATGAAAGCTTTTAGCAACATGAAAACAGATTTCTAACATCTAAATGAAAAATGTTTTTGCTTGCAGAAAACAGATTTTTTCAGTGAGTTGCTAGTTTTTTGATCATGAACATATGTTTGAGCTTCTAAGCATAAAACGCTCAATTTAGCGCTTCTCTGAACAGTATTACTCTGTTAGTGAAACTAAGCAAAAGAACAGACAGAAAGCCCACAAGTGCTGAAAACCTTGTTTCTCTGTTAGAGAATGATAGTTTGTGCAAAGTTAAGACTAAAGCTTGCCCACATGAAAGATGTTTCGAACATCTTAAATGAAATGTTTTAGCAAATGCAGAAAAAAGAGACTTCTGTGAGTTGCTAGTTTTTTGATCATGAACATATGTTTGAGCTTCTAAGCATAAAAACGCTCAGTTTAGCGCTTCTGTGAACAGTATCACTCTGTTAGTGCAACTAAGCAAAAGAACAGACAGAAAGCCAACAAGTGCTGAAAACCTTGTTTCTCTGTTATAGAATGACAGTTTGTGCAAGTTAAGACTAAAGCTTGCCCACATGAAAGATGTTTCTAACATCTTAAATGAAAAGTTATTGCACTGCAAGAAACAAGATTTCAGTGAGTTGCTAGTTTTTTGATCATGAACTTATGTTTGAGCTTCTAAGCATAAAACGCTCAGTTTCAGTTTAGCGCTTCTGTGAACAGAATCACTCTGTTAGTGCAACTAAGCAAAAAAACAGACAGAAAGCCACAGAAAAAAAACCTTCTTTCTCTGTTGCAAGTTACAATGTCAAAGTGAACATAAAGTTTGCCACAGAAAGATTTTCTAACATCTGAAATGAAATGTTTAGCTCTGCAGAAAACAGATTTCTGTGAGCGCTTTTGATTTGAAACATGTATCAAGCATCTCAGTTTAGCGCTTCTGTGAACAGTATCACTAAGTGCAACTAAGCAAAGAACAGACAGAAAGCCCACAAGTGCTGAAAAACTTCTTTCTCTGTTAGAGAATGATAGATTGTACAAAGTTAAGACTAAAGCTTGCCCACATGAAAGATGTTTCTAACATCTTCAATGAAAAGATTTAGCAATCCAGAAAACAGATTTCAGTGAGTTGCAAGTTATATGATCATGAACATATGTTTGAGCTTCTAAGCATAAAACGCTCAGTTTAGCGCTTCTCTGAACAGTATCACTCTGTTAGTGCAACAAAGCAAAAACGAAACAGTACAGAAGACAGAAAGCCCACAAGTGCTGAAAACCTTGTTTCTCTGTTAGAGAATGATAGTTTGTACAAAGTTAAGACTAAAGCTTGCCCACATGAAGGATGTTTCTAACATCTGAAATGAAAATGTTTTTGCAATGCAGAAAACAGATTTCTGTGAGTTGCTAGTTTTTTGATCATGAACATATGTTTGAGCTTCTAAGCATAAAACGCTCAGTTTAGCGCTTCTGTGAACAGTATCACTCTGTTAGTGCAACTAAGCAAAAGAACAGACAGAAAGCCCACAAGTGCTGAAAACTTCTTTCTCTGTTAGAGAATGATAGTTTGTGCAAAGTTAAGACTAAAGCTTGCCCACATGATAGATGTTTCTAACATCTTAAATGAAAAGATTTTAGCAATCCAGAAAACAGATTTCAGTGAGTCACTAATTTTTTGATCATGAACATATGTTTGAGCTTCTAAGCATAAAAACAGATTTCAGTGAGTTGCAAGTTATATGATCATGAACCTATATTTGAGCTTCTAAGCACAAAACGCTCAGTTTAGCGCTTCTTTGAACAGTATCACTCTGTTAGTGCAACAAAGCAAAAGAACACAGACAGAAAGCCCACAAGTGCTGAAAACCTTTTTTCTCTGTTAGAGAATGACAGTTTGTACAAAGTTAAGACTAAAGCTTGCCCACATGAAAGATGTTTCTAACATCCTAAATGAAATGTTTAAGCAATGCAGACAACAGATTTCTGTGAGTTGCTAGTTTTTTGATCATGAACATATGTTTGAGCTTCTAAGCATAAAACGCTCAGTTTAGCGCTTCTGTGAACAGTATCACTCTGTTAGTGCAACTAAGCAAAAGAACAGACAGAAAGCCCACAAGTGCTGAAAACCTTCTTTCTCTGTTAGAGAATGATAGTTTGTACAAAGTTAAGACTAAAGCTTGCCCACATGAAAGATGTTTCTAACATCTTAAATGAAAAGATTTTAGCAATCCAGAAAACAGATTTCAGTGAGTTACTAGTTTTTATCATGAACATATGTTTTGAGCTTCTAAGCATAAAACGCTCAGTTTAGCGCTTCTGTGAACAGTATCACTCTGTTAGTGCAACTAAGCAAAGATGAACAGACAGAAAAACAAGAGCTGAAAAACTTCTTTCTCTGTTGAAATATTTTGTACAAAGTTAAGAAGCTTGCCCACATAAAGCTTTTAGCATCTTCTTTGAATGCAGAAAGTTTCAGTGAGTTACTAGTTTTATGATCATGAACATATGTTTGAGCTTCTAAGCAAAAAACGCTCAGTTTAGCGCTTCTGTGGAACACTAACACTCTGTTAGTGCAACTAAGCAAAAGAACAGACAGAAAGCCCACAAGTGCTGAAAACCTTGTTTCTCTGTTAGAGAATGATAGTATGTACAAAGTTAAGACTAAAGCTTGCCCACATGAAAGATGTTTCTAACATCCTAAATGAAATGTTTTTTGCAATGCAGAAAACAGATTTCTGTGAGTTGCTAATTTTTTGATCATGAACATATATTTTAGCTTCTAAGCATAAAACGCTTTGGTTTAGCGCTTCTGTGAACAGTATCACTCTGTTAGTGCAACTAAGCAAAAGAACAGACAGAAAGCCCACAAGTGCTGAAAACCTTCTTTCTCTGTTAGAGAATGATAGTTTGTACAAAGTTTAGACTAAAGCTTGCCCACATGAAAGATGTTTCTAACATCTAAAAATGAAATGTTTTTGCAATGCCAGAAAACAGATTTCAGTGAGTTGCAAATTTTTGATCATGAACATATGTTTGAGCTTCTAAGCATAAAACGCTCAGTTTAGCGCTTCTGTGAACAGTAACACTCTGTTAGTGCAACAAAGCAAAAGAACAGACAGAAAGCCCACAAGTGCTGAAAACCTTCTTTCTCTGTTAGAGAACAGAAGAAAGATAGTTTGTTAGAAAGTTAAGACTAAAAAGCTTGCCCACATGAAAGATGTTTCTAACATCTGAAATGAAATGTTTTTGCAATGCAGAAAACAGATTTCTGTGAGTTGCTAGTTTTTTGATCATGAACATATGTTTGAGCTTCTAAGCATAAAACGCTCAGTTTAGCACTTATGTGAACAGTAACACTCTGTTAGTGCAACTAAGCAAAAGAACAGACAGAAAGCCCACAAGTGCTGAAAACCTTGTTTCTCTGTTAGAGAATGATAGTTTGTGCAAAGTTAAGACTAAAGCTTGCCCACATGATAGATGTTTCTAACATCTTAAATGAAAGGTTTTAGCAATCCAGAAAACAGAAAACAGATTTTTTGAGCTTCTAAGTAAGTTTCTAGTTTTTATGATCATGAACATATGTTTGAGCTTCTAAGCACAAAACACTCAGTTTAGCGCTTCTGTGAACAGTATCACTCTGTTAGTGCAACTAAGCAAAAGAACAGACAGAAAGCCCACAAGTGCTGAAAAACTTGTTTCTCTGTTAGAGAATGACAGTTTGTACAAAGTGAAGACTAAAGCTTGCCAACATGAAAGATGTTTCTAACATCCTAAATGAAATGTTTTTGCAATGCAGAAAACCGATTTCAGTGAGAGTTGCTAGTTTTTTGATCATGAACATATGTTTGAGCTTCTAAGCATAAAAACGCTCAGTTTAGCGCTTCTGTGAACAGTATCACTCTGTTTAGTGCAACTAAGCAAAACAACAGAACACAAAGCCCACAAGTGCTGAAAACCTTGTTTCTCTGTTAGAGAATGATAGTTTGTACAAAGTTAAGACTAAAGCTTGCCCACATTAAAGATGTTTCTAACATCCTAAATGAAATGTTATTGCAATGCAGAAAACAGATTTCTGTGAGTTGCTAGTTTTTTGATCATGAACATATGTTTGAGCTTCTAAGCATAAAACGCTCAGTTTAGCGCTTCTGTGAACAGTATCACTCTGTTAGTGCAACTAAGCAAAAGAACAGACAGAAAGCCCACAAGTGCTGAAAACCTTCTTTCTCTGTTAGAGAATGATAGTTTGTGCTAAGTTAAGACTAAAGCTTGCCCACATGATAGATGTTTCTAACATCTTAAATGAAAAGATTTAGCAATCCAGAAAACAGATTTCAGTGAGTTGCAAGTTATATGATCATGAACATATATTTGAGCTTCTAAGCATAAAAACAGATTTCAGTGAGTTGCAAGTTATATGATCATGAACATATGTTTGAGCTTCTAAGCATGAAAACGCTCAGTTTAGCGCTTCTTTGAACAGTATCACTCTGTTAGTGCAACTAAGCAAAAGAACAGACAGAAAGCCCACAAGTGCAGAAAACCGTGTTTCTCTGTTAGAGAATGAGTACAAAGTTAAGACTAAAGCTTGCCCACATGAAAGATGTTTCTAACATCCTAAATACAATGTTTTTGCAATGCAGATAACAGATTTCTGTGAGTTGCTAGTTTTTTGATCATGAACATATGTTTGAGCTTCTAAGCATAAAACGCTCATTTTAGCGCTTCTGTGAACAGTATCACTCTGTTTGTGCAACTAAGAAAAAAGAACAGACAGAAAGCTCACAAGTGCTGAAAACCTTCTTTCTCTGTTAGAGAATGCTACTTTGTGCAAAGTTAAGACTAAAGCTTGCCCAAATGATAGATAGTTTCTAACATCTTAAATGAAAAGATTTAGCAATCCAGAAAACAGATTTCAGTGAGTTACTAGTTTTTTGATCATGAACATATGTTTGAGCTTCTAAGCATAAAAACAGATTTCATTGAGTTGCAAGTTATATGATCATGAACATATGTTTGAGCTTCTAAGCCCAAAACGCTCAGTTTAGCGCTTCTGTGAACAGTATCACTCTGTTAGTGCAACTAAGCAAAAGAACAGACAGAAAGCCCACAAGTGCTGAAAAACCTTGTTTCTCTGTTAGAGAATGACAGTTTGTACAAAGTTAAGACTAAAGCTTGCCCACATGAAAGATGTTTCTAACATCCTAAATACAAAGTTTTTGCAATGCAAAAAACAGATTTCTGTGAGTTGCTAGTTTTTTGATCATGAACATATGTTTGAGCTTCTAAGCATAAAACGCTCAGTTTAGCGCTTCTGTGAACAGTATCACTCTATTAGTGCAACTAAGCAAAAGAACAGACAGAAAGCCCACAAGTGCTGAAAACCTTCTTTCTCTGTTAGAGAATGATAGTTTGTGCAAAGTTAAGACTAAAGCTTGCCCACATGAAAGATGTTTCTAACATATTAAATGAAAGGTTTTAGCAATCCAGAAAACAGATTTCAGTGAGTTACTAGTTTTTTGATCATGAACATATGTTTGAGCTTATAAATAAAAACAGATTTCAGTGAGTTGCAAGTTATATGATCATGAACATATATTTGAGCTTCGAAGCACAAAAACGCTCAGTTTAGCTCTTCGTTTAACAGTATCACACTGTTAGTGCAACTAAGCAAAAGAACAGACAGAAAGCCCACAAGTGCTGAAAACCTTGTTTCTCTGTTAAGAGAATGATAGTTTGTACAAAGTTAAGACTAAAGCTTGCCCACATGAAAGATGTTTCTAACATCTGAAATGAAATGTTTTTGCAATGCAGAAAACAGATTTCTGTGAGTTGCTAGTTTTTTGATCATGAACATATGTTTGAGCTTCTAAGCATAAAACGCTCAGTTTATCGCTTCTGTGAACAGTATCACTCTGTTAGTGCAACTAAGCAAATGCACAGACAGAAAGCCCACAAGTGCTGAAAACCTTGTTTCTCTTTTAGAGAATGACAGTTTGTACAAAGTTAAGACTAAAGCTTGCCCACATGAAAGATGTTTCTAACATCTGAAATGAAATGTTTTAGCAGTCCAGAAAACAGATTTCATTGAGATGTACTAGTTTTATGATCATGAACATTTGTTTGAGCTTCTAAGCATAAAACGCTCAGTTTTAGCGCTTCTGTGAACAGTATCACTCTGTTAGTGCAACTAAGCAAAAAAACAGACAGAAAGCCCACAAGTGCTGAAAACCTTGTTTCTCTATTAGAGAATGATAGTTTGAACAAAGTTAAGACTAAATCTTGCCCACATGAAGGATGTTTCTAACATCTGAAATGAAAATGTTTGAACAGACAGAAAAAAACAGATTTCTGTGAGTTGCTAGTTTTTTGATCATGAACATATGTTTGAGCTTCTAAGCATAAAACGCTCAGTTTAGCGCTTCTGTGAACAGTATCACTCTGTTAGTGCAACTAAGCAAAAGAACAGACAGAAAGCCCACAAGTGCTGAAAACCTTATTTCTCTGTTAGAGAATGATAGTTTGTGCTAAGTTAAGACTAAAGCTTGCCCACATGAAAGATGTTTCTAACATCTTAAATGAAATGTTTTTGCAACACAGAAAACCAGATTTCAGTGAGTTACTAGTTTTTTGATCATGAACATATGTTTGAGCTTCTAAGAATAGAACTCTCAGTTTAGCGCTTCTGTGAACAGTATCACTCTGTTAGTGCAACTAAGCAAAAGAACAGACAGAAAGCCCACAAGTGCTGAAAACCTTGTTTTTCTCTGTTAGAGAATGATAGTTTGTGCAAAAAGTTAAGACTAAAGCTTGCCCAATGAAAGCTTTGCAACATCTTAAATGAAAAGATTTGCAATTCAGATTTCAGCTTGCCCCACAACAGTCTTTTCTGAAATGAAATGTTTTGAGCAATGCAGAAAAACAGATTTCAGTGAGTTGCTAGTTTTTTGATCATGAACTTATGTTTGAGCATCTAAGCACAAAACGCTCAGTTTAGCGCTTCTGTGAACAGTATCACTCTATTAGTGCAACTAAGCAAATGAACAGACAGAAAGCCCACAAGTGCTGAAAACCTCTTTCTCTGTTAGAGAATGATAGTTTGTAAAAAGTTAAGACTAAAGCTTGCCCACATGAAAGATGTTTCTAACATCATATATGAAATGTTTTATCAATGCAGAAAACAGATTTCTGTGAGTTGCTAGTTTTTTGATCATGAACATATGTTTGAGCTTCAAAGCATAAAACGCTCAGTTTAGCGCTTCTTCTGTGAACAGTATCACTCTGTTAGTGCAACTAAGCAAATGAAACAGACAGAAAGCCCACAAGTGCGGAAAAAACCTTCTTTCTCTGTTAGAGAATGATAGTTTGTACAAAGTTAAAACTAAAGCTTGCCCACATTAAAGATGTTTCTAACATCTTAAATGAAAAGTTTTTGCAATGCAGAAAACAGATTTCTGTGAGCTGCTAGTTTTTTGATCATGAACATTTGTTTGAGCTTCTGAGCATAAAACGCTCAGTTTGATCATTATGTTTGAGCTTCTAAGAACAACGCTCAGTTAGCGCGCTTCTGTGAACATTATCACTCTGTTAGTGCAACTAAGCAAAAGAACAGACAGAAAGCCCACAAGTGCTGAAAACCGACTTTCTCTGTTAGAGAATGATAGTTTGTGCAAAGTTAAGACTAAAGCTTGCCCACAATCAAGATGTTTCTAACATCTTAAATGAAAGATTTCAGCAATGCAGAAATCAGATAGTTAAGTTGCTATTTTTTTGATCATGAAATGTTTTGAGCAATGCATAAAAAACAGATTTCAGTGAGGTACTACTTTTATGATCATGAACATATGTTTGAGCATCTAAGTACAAAACGCTCAGTTTAGCGCTTCTGTGAACAGTATCACTCTGTTAGTGCAACTAAGCAAAAGAACAGAAAAAAAAACAACAATCTAACAAATGAAATGAAATGTTTTTGCAATGCAGAAAACAGATCAAAGTTAAGACTAAAGCTTGCCCACATGAAAGATGTTTCTAACATCTGAAATGAAATGTTTTTGCAATGCAGAAAACAGATTTCTGTGAGTTGCTAGATTTTTGATCATGAACATTTGTTTGAACTTCTAAGCATAAAACGCTCAGTTTAGCGCTTCTGTGAACAGTATCACTCTGTTAGTGCAACTAAGCAAAAGAACAGACAGAAAGCCCACAAGTGCTGAAAACCTTCTTTCTCAGTTAGAGAATGATAGTTTGTGCAATGTTAACACATAAGCTTGCCCACATTAAAGATGTTTCTAACATCTTAAATGAAAAGATTTAGCAATCCAGAAAACAGATTTCTGTGAGTTGCTAGTTTTTTTGATCATGAACATATGTTTAGCTTTCTTCTAAGCATAAAAACAGATTTCAGTGAGTTGCAAGTTATATGATCATGAACATATATTTGAGCTTCTAAGCACAAAACGCTCAGTTTAGCGCTTCTTTGAACAGTATCACTCTGTTAGTGCAACAAAGCAAAAGAACAGACAGAAAGCCCACAAGTGCTGAAAACCTTGTTTCTCTGTTAGAGAATGACAGTTTGTACAAAGTTAAGACTAAAGCTTGCCCACATGAAAGATGTTTCTAACATCCTAAATACAATTTTTTTGCAATGCAGAAAACAAATTTCTGTGAGTTGCTAGTTTTTTGATAATGAACATATGTTTGAGCTTCTAAGCATAAAACACTCAGTTTAGCGCTTCTGTGAACAGTATCACTCTGTTAGTGCAACTAAGCAAAAGAACACAACAGACAGAAAGCCCACAAGTGCTGAAAACCTTCTTTCTCTGTTAGAGAATGATAGTGTGTACAAAGTTAAGACTAAAGCTTGCCCACATGATAGATGTTTCTAACATCTTAAATGAAAGGTTTTAGCAATCCAGAAAACAGATTTCAATGAGTTACTAGTTTTTTGATCATGAACATATGTTTGAGCTTATAAGCATAAAAACAGATTTCAGTGAGTTGCAAGTTATATGATCATGAACATATGTTTGAGCTTCTAAGCATAAAAACGCTCAGTTTAGCGCTTCTTTGAGCAGTATCCCTCTGTTAGTGCAACTAAGCAAAAGAACAGACAGAAAGCCCACAAGTGCTGAAAACCTTGTTTCTCTGTTAGAGAATGATAGTTTGAACAAAGTTAAGACTAAAGCTTGCCCACACAAAAGATGTTTCTAACATCTGAAATGAAATGTTTTTGAAATGCAGAAAACAGATTTCTGTGAGTTGCTAGTTTTTTGATCATGAACATATGTTTGAGCTTCTAAGCATAAAAATATGCTCAGTTTAGCGCTTCTGTGAACAGTATCACTCTGCTAGTGCAACTAAGCAAAAGAACAGACAGAAAGCCCACAAGTGCTGAAAACCTTCTTTCTCTGTTAGAGAATGATAGTTTGTATAAAGTTAAGACTAAAGCTTGCCCACATGAAAGACGTTTCTAACATCTTAAATGAAATGATATTTTTTAGCAATCCAGAAAACAGATTTCAGTGAGTTACTAGTTTTTTGATCATGAACATATGTTTGAGCTTCTAAGCATAACAAACAGTTTTGCAGTGAGTTTGAGAGTTTGCTAGATTTTGAATGAACATATATTTGAGCTTCTAAGCACAAAACGCTCAGTTTAGCGCTTCTGTGAACAGTATCACTCTGTTAGTGCAACTAAGCAAAGAACAGACAGAAAGCCCACAAGTGCTGAAAACCTTGTTTCTCTGTTAGAGAATGATAGTTTGTACAAAGTTAAGACTAAAGCTTGCCCACATGAAAGATGTTTCTAACATCATAAATGAAATGTTTTTGCAATGCAGAAAACAGATTTCTGTGAGTTACTAGTTTGATGATCATGAACATATGTTTGAGCTTCTAAGCATAAAAAGCTCAGTTTAGCGCTTC
Organism: Cyprinus carpio; assembly: GCF_018340385.1. Classification (NCBI taxonomy): domain Eukaryota; kingdom Metazoa; phylum Chordata; class Actinopteri; order Cypriniformes; family Cyprinidae; genus Cyprinus; species Cyprinus carpio. Next base: position 2,029 of record NW_024879203.1, on the reverse strand, counting down.
TGTGAACAGTATCACTCTGTTAGTGCAACTAATCAAAAGAACAGAACAGAAAGCCCACAAGTGCTGAAAACCTTGTTTCTCTGTTATAGAATGATAGTTTGTACAAAGTTAAGACTAAAGCTTGCCCACATAAGAGATGTTTCTAACATCTTAAATGAAATGCAGAAAACAGATTTCAGTGCAGTTACTAGAAAACAGAGCTTCTAAGTAAGATTTCACTAGTTTTATGGATCATGAACATATGTTTGAGCTTCTAAGCATAAAACGCTCAGTTTAGCGCTTCTCTGAACAGTATCACTCTGGTTAGTGCAACTAAGCAAAAGAACAGACAGAAATCCCACAAGAGCTGAAAACCTTCTTTCTCTGTTAGATAATGATAGTTTGTACAAAGTTAAGACTAAAGCTTGCCCACATGAAAGATGTTTCTAACATCCTAAATACAATGTTTTTGCAATGCAGAAAACAAATTTCTGTGAGTTGCTAGTTTTTTGATCATGAACATATGTTTGAGCATCTAAGCATAAAACACTCAGTTTAGCGCTTCTGTGAACAGTATCACTCTGTTAGTGCAACTAAGCAAAAGAACAGACAGAAAGCCCACAAGTGCTGAAAACCTTGTTTCTCTGTTAGAGAATGATAGTTTGTGCAAAGTTAAGACCTAAAGCTTGCCCACATGATAGATGTTTCTAACATCTTAAATGAAAAGATTTTTCAATCCAGAAAACAGATTTCAGTGAGTTACTAGTTTTTTGATCATGAACATATGTTTGAGCTTCTAAGCATAAAAACAGATTTCAGTGAGTTGCAAGTTATATGATAATGAACATATATTTGAGCTTCTAAGCACAAAACGCTCAGTTTAGCGCTTCTTTGAACAGTATCACTCTGTTAGTGCAACTAAGCAAAAGAACAGACGGAAAGCCCACAAGTGCTGAAAACCTTGTTTCTCTGTTAGAGAATGTCAGTTTGTACAAAGTTAAGACTAAAGCTTGACCACATGAAAGATGTTTCTAACATAATAAATTAAATGTTTTTGCAATGCAGAAAACAGATTTCTGTGAGTTGCTAGTTTTTTGATCATGAACATTTGTTTGAGCTTCTAAGCATAAAACGCTCAGTTTAGCGCTTCTGTGAACAGTATCACTCTGTTAGTGCAACTAAGCAAAAGAACAGACAGAAAGCCCACAAGTGCTGAAAACCTTGTTTCTTTTTAGAGAATGACAGTTTGTACAAAGTTAAGACTAAAGCTTGCCCACATGAAAGATGTTTCTAACATCTTAAATGAAAAGATTTAGCAATCCAGAAAACAGATTTCAGTGAGTTACTAGTTTTTTGATCATGAAAGTTGCAAGTTATATGATCATGAACATATATTTGAGCTTCTAAGCCCAAAACGCTCAGTTTAGCGCTTCTGTGAACAGTATCACTCTGTTAGTGCAACTAAGCAAAAGAACAGACAGAAAGCCCAAAAGTGCTGAAAACCTACTTTCTCTGTCAGAGAATGATAGTATGTACAAAGTTAAGACTAAAGCTTGCCCACATGAAAGATGTTTCTAACATCTGAAATGAAATGTTTTTGCAATGCAGAAAACAGATTTCTGTGAGTTGCTAGTTTTTTGATCATGAACATATGCTAAAACAGATTTTTTGATCATGAACATATGTTTGAACTTCTAAGCATAAAACGCTCAGTTTAGCATTTCTGTGAACAGTATCACTCTGTTAGTGCAACTAAGCAAGATGAACAGAAAGAAAGCACACAAGTGCTGAAAACCTTGTTTCTCTGTTAGAGACTGATAGTTTGTGCAAAGTTTGCCCACATGATAGATGTTTTCTAACATCTTAAATGAAAAGAGATTTAGCAATCCAGAAAAACAGATTTCTGTGAGTTGCTAGTTTTTTGATCATGAACATATGTTTGAGCTTATCAAAAAAAGATTTCAGTGAGTTGCAAGTTTTATGATCATGAACATATGTTTTGAGCTTCTAAGCCCAAAACGCTCAGTTTTAGCGCTTCTGTGAACAGTAT